>NW_025953037.1:2356083-2602034 GCF_022478825.1 Daldinia caldariorum
GGTAATGATAATGTACCTAATGAATGGTACGTTGTGCGAGCGATTTCACGTGGAGATTTTGAAACGAGTGGTGAGAAGGAGGAGGGAGACGGATATAAACGAAAGGCGAAAGTGAGAAGGAGGTTATTAATTATGTCTAATATGAAGGCCGTGAGAAAGACGACGGCGCGGCCGCGCTATCTACTATGAATTTATCATCGACCGGGGATATATTTGTAGCTTTTCGCTATTATTTGTTTCTCGTTTTTGGGTATGTTTGGGTTGGAATGCAGCGATGCTCACTTGACCATGATCGTTTTGCGATGTTGGTGAGGTTGGTCAGATCAGGTTAGGTACTGGGTTCTAAGTTCGGGTGACGTCGAGGGTTGGAAAGCAACCTTGGAAGCTGGGTGGTCAGGTAAGGCGCTGAGGCGTCAGCCTTCAGGGGCTTTACTTTTAAATGACTTGCATGGCCCGAGCGCTGTACTACGTTATCTGGTTGTCTGCCATGGCCCATGGTTGTACCTCGGTCGCCTGTTTCCTGTTTTTAGCGTGATAAGATAAGGTTGAGATGCATCTTTTCCCCGCTAATGTAACAACAGCCCACCGAAGAACGCTTTCCTCCTTGAGTTGAATACTATGGTAATAGACCACTTAGATTACCTAACTTTAAAGATGATGAATTATTTATAGTGCAGTCGGGTTTGAATTGGAGCGAACTTTGCGCGGGGAAGAAGACTTATTTCACATACAGGTATTACCAGACATAAAATTCAATTATGCTGACGTTATACGGTTGTGCTTAATAAGTCTTCATAACAATCCAGCCAGGATAGCAGCTAAACACAAGGAGAACTAGCACTCTTGAATATCTGCATAATACTAGGTAGGCTTAGAGAAATGAGACCTATTTTGTATTCTTGTATTACCAATGACGTCTACTTATCGTAACTCACCAGCCAGCATGGCTTCACAAGCATAAATAAATGCATGTGTTCCCGGCGAGATGCATTACCGCATATCCAACAGTTGGGACCGAGGTTTCTCAACCGTATAAGCAACGAATAGCAAACATATATCTATCTTTTGTATACATACATTTAGGTAGGTATACATATCTACCTTCTATATTACCTATACCTAGGTATATATGTACCTAATATATATATTCGGTGTCTCACTTTAGCCAACTTTGACATGTCCAAGGGTACCTACCTGTCATTCGACTTTTCGAATGTAGAAACTACCTAACCTAAACTCTCAGAATTAGTTATACGTACCTAGACCTGCTTGAGGCTTAGGCCCCAAAGTCTAGAACCTCATGGCGGGCACAACAACCACCTCCTCTCCGGCCCAAATCCGGAAATACTTCGACGGAGACACCAAAAGCCGCCCCTCACCACCACCGTCAAACTCAGAAGGAGGAGGGACCAGAAAGCCGTCTCTCAAAAACACCCCGTCTACCCTGCAGCAGCACATAGCCTTCTTCGACCCGGACAACGACGGCGTCATCTGGCCGAGGGACGTGTACAGCGGGTTCCGGGCGCTGGGCTTCAACGTGCTGTTCTCGCTGGGGTCGCTGCTCATCCCGGTGTTCTTCTCGTACCCGACGCGCCTGGGCCGGTCGTGGCTCCCGGACCCGCTGCTGCGCATCTACGTCGACGACATCCACATGGCGCGGCACGGGTCCGACACGGGCGTGTACGACGCCGACGGCCACTTCAGCCCGGACCGCTTCGACCGCGTGTTCGCGCGCTTCGACGCCGACGGCGCCGGCGGCCTAGGCGTTCGCGACTTACGGGCTCTGCTGAGCAAGGATCGGTGCGCCGCGGACCCCGCCGGTTGGAGCTTTGCGTTCATGGAGTTCTGGACGACTTGGCTGCTGCTGCAGAAGGACGGGAGGGTCTGGAAGGACGATCTGAGGGCGTGCTATGAGGGCACGCTGTTCTGGAAGATTAGCGAGGAGAGGACTAAGGGCGACGGCTGGCGCAAGGGTTATGGAATTAATGATTTCGTGCTGAGCTTGTGGCGGCATGGGACTTGGAAATATTGGGAGGCGCAGACGAAATAAGCTGGGTTAGTTGAACTGGTTATTAAAGATTAAAAGGTTGATTGTAGGTTGCGTTGGAAGTGTATGATAAATGCGAGCAATACCTACATACCTCCTACATAGATAGCTATGATCAGGTATGTTTATGAGATCAGGTATATGTGGTTTTCAAATCATATCTCACAACCAATATGGCATACCCTCGAATCACTTGAGATACAGAATGCTGTATTCCCAACCCAAAATTAAAATTATAATGCACCTATCTAGTTCATCATCTATCCGCTGCTGCTCCTCGAAGTAATCTACCTATCAACCTTTCCAGTATCAACGATAATTCAAACTTACCTACCTACATATCACCACTAATCATCAAACTCCCAATTCTCATCGAGTAACATCGCATCGTAAGGAATTGCCATCTCCTCCTCGAAATGCGCCATGTCGTACGTGGTAACGCCCGAATCCTCGAACACGTCAATGTCGCCATCCATGTGATCATCCAAGCGCCAGGGCCCCTTCTCCATCTCCTGTTCTTCTATGCTATCCACCGCCCTGTACATCTCCAAGGTCGCGGCCACGGCCTCCGCCGCCGCGCTCGCGTCTTCTGCGGCGTGTCCGACTCGCTCGTGTTCGACGGTGGTTACCTCTTGGCCCTCGGGTGAGAATTCTCTCCACAACCTGTATCTCCCAAAGGCCAATACGCACAGGTTGGAGGTTAAGGTGTCTCGGTTCGGGAAACGGTAATTTCCGTCCTTTAACTTCTCGTCCGGGTTGAGAGTCATTAGTCTGACCACTATGTTCTTCAACGCGGCGGAGTAATCCGCGTTTTGGAGATTATACCTCACTCCGTGCTGAGCTACGTTTTGGATATGTTCCTCCACGTTGGTCTTCGTTCCCGAGGGGGGTATCATCATCGCCTGGAGGATCTCGCCCAAAGCCCTCCACCCACTGAGGACAGTGTAAGGCTGGTCCGACTGACGGTGCAGTTAGTAGATATTTCCGATAGAGAAATAGGAACCTTGGAGACTTACCTGCTCCTTATAAGTATAGCCGTACTTCGCATCCTGCTGGATGAGCTCGTCCAAGTGCTGGTGCGGGCCTTCGGGCCGCGGAACCAAGGCCTTAGCCCTAACCCGTTCGACATTAGACTTCCCGTCTCCGTTATGGTGACTCGATAGGTATAAACTGCTATAGTTTCCTAGCTTACACTGCCCGTAAGTCTCGTTGCGCCTGGGCTGTTGGAAGTGTATATTGGCGGGGGTGATGTTCCGGTGTAAGGCGGGATTCCAATCCGGGGTGGGATCCATCCCGAATCTTCCGGGGCCAGTGGCAACGAGCTCTGGGCTGCCGTCATGCAACCAGGCCAGCGCTTTTAGCACCGAGATGAGCACATGCCAGCACAAGGATTCTGGTAAGAATTTCGTCGGCGGATCTACCTTACGGACATCGGACATCTCAGTATCGGAGCTTGGTTTTTCATCGGTACCAGAATTCAACTTGCTCTTGTTGGAACTAGATGTTGATTTCCCATCGGTACCGGAGGTCGATGGTCTCTTGTCGGCCTCTTGGTCTGGCGTGTACTTTTCATATTCCTCAACCAGCAGATTTTCCAGAGTGCCGGCGTCGCAATTATCCCAGACGATGAAAGTTCGTTTTTCGTACTCCCTCGATTTGGGATTCAGCTTCGCAACGGAGAACCAATCCCGTAGGCATATCAGGTTATCGTGATTCAAGATAGCCGCGATCTTTTCGAACAAATTTACTGTATTTGTAGATAATAGGCCACTTAGGGCTTCGCTGGTCGAATCCGAGTCCGAGTCCCCGGTAAACACTTCGGTGATATCATGAGCCAGGAGGATAGTCCTGTCAAGTTTCGTGCAGACCGTCCAAATACCAGGCGCCACCTCAGTGTGGAAGTCGTAGTCTAAAGCCTTTTGATAGTCGTCATATGGGCTTGTGAACTCCATGATGATGAACGGATATTAGGAATTGTTTTTCGGACCTAAAGAAAGACTCTACTTAGTGCAAAAAAGAAAAAGAAGGTAATCATGGGTTGGACTACGAAGGCCTTAATTTGGACCTCAATTTGGATATGGAGGCATGTTGAAGTTGATCTCTTTTGGAATGCTGGTACCTTCCAATGCCTTTGTTCGTGGCATCCGTATAGGGAAAAGGCTACATTCCAACGACAGATTCGTCCAGAACCCTTCAGTTCTCCCACAAATGGTTGATTCCATTACCATCCATTCTTCATTCCGTAGGTCTGGTTTCGCATGGGACACCCCCAAATTATCCAATGAATTAACCAACGCACGCGTGTAGGATATTTTCAACTCATACCTCATAAGTACCTAGTTGAGTTATAGCCATGGCCACGACTGCAGTGATACGGCAATTGTGTAGGTGATTCCTGGTTATTCGGGAATGGTTAATAGTCGCCATAGCGATGAAGCCTCTTATTACTTTGTGAAGTTCCTAAAATATGGTGGCCCTCGGTGGTCTCTTTTTACATAGGTGCTGATTGTTATGGCCCTATTATCAATGATTGACCTGGTCGTCACTCACTAGAAATAGTGACAGGATGTACCGAATGATTTTATATAAATAACCTGTCTATTATTCAATCCTTCCTCGGATATAATGCGCTTACCTAGGTACCCTACCTTACAATAACGCATGTTCGTTGGAATCTGACATGTACGTAGCCAGATTTCCGATGTATGAAGGATGTGACGAATGAGGCGATGCAAATAAGCACCACGCACCCGATAGACACGAACGCCAAGAAGGGTCCTGCCGCTCTATTTGAAGATCTGATCTAAGGATTTTTGATATTGTAATATAGTCGAGGCGGGTAGTCTACTGTAAAATCCACCGCGGAACCTTAGCGCGTGAATATTGGGGCTCTTTAGTAGAACTCAAAAGAGGGTTGTGTCGTTGGCCGTGGGAGTCGAACTCGGTGGGTAAGACTGGACAACCGCGTAAGACAAAACGTAAGCCAATTCACGTATTTCGCTTATTCATAGGTTATGGATAGGTAGCATTGGATTTTATTAGCCGCCTGCAGAAAAGGTAAAATAAATGCATGTTTTAACGTTTCATGTTTTCCCATAAATTGGGCAGTTATTAATTGGCGGTTGGTTGGTTAGATTTTATCGGGGTTCTGATTTCGTCAATTGGCGCAGAACATGCAGGACATAATCTGTTAAAGCACCTATTGAAGCACCTATTATAGCTGCTGTACGGCTCATCTCTTACTGAAGAATTACGCTGCACTACACTAGCACACTAGCTGCGTTGTGGATACGTGGGTAAATCGCTAAAAAGTGTCAATCGCCGTCCCATCGCTCCAGTCAGACCAGCAGATAAGCACTTTCAAAACTGACGAAAGGAAGCTAAGGGGGCCTTAAGGAGCGGCAGGGGTATAGCGCTAATCTGAATTTAGCGTCGGTACCTTGCATGACTGGGGTAATAGGTCCAATTAGAGACCGATTTGATTATCCTTGTATTGTACGTACATAGTACCACTGGTAGGTAGTGCTGGTACCTAGGTAGGCACGCTGTACTTAGAACCTGTTGTGTTCAACTTCAAACCGCCAAAACGGTTGACCCGCGATTTCAACTCTACCCCCCCCCCTCACTTCCCACCTCCCACCCAAACCAGGGCCTCCTCCCTTTTTCGTAACCCTTCGTTCAGCTGGTCGCGAAGGTCAATTAATCACGCGCTCTCTCTTTCTCTCTCTCTCTCCACCTTCTCTTTCAAAAAAGCATACCTAACAACAAAAAAAAACAAAAAAAACTTCTAACAACAATACCTAACTTTTTAAACGCCATTCGTTCAATTGGCTGTTCTGCGTCGTGATACTCGTTATCCACCACTTCCCACTCTCTCTTTTCATCACCAACAAGATACCCACTTCGTCCAAGTTTCACGTCTTTCAGTCTCCATCCGAGCCCTACCCTCATTGTGCTCTGTGCTCTGGGAGTCGATCAAACAAAGCCTAGCAACAAGCAACACCAGCCAACTTCGGTCCCGTGCTCTCTCTCTCTGACTTCGGTGGTTTGCCATTCAACTTTGGCATTTCGGTATTAGAGATTTAACCAAACCGAGACATCACTTGGTCAAACGAAGAGCAAAACCAGCAATACCGCTGAGTCGGAAAAGCTTGCTTGCTGGGGCAATCGAAATACCCACGGTCCAAGTATAAAAAAAATAAAAGAAATAAAAAATCGATTGCAATGAGACGGCGATAGCGGCCTCCCGCGTTTACGGATACCCACTAGGCATGTCTAGCACATCCTTCATGCCAATGCGCTGAGACCTATCATTACCCGCGGGTACCTTTCCTTTCCGACGCCCCCTTGTTTAGGACGACGTTCGTCTCTCTCTTTACGAACCAACCCTTTTCGGGATTTTCAATTCTCTTCTCCAAGTCTTTTCTTGACGCTCTACGAGCTCGAGTTCTTCTTTTGATTCGAGAGCACGGTCGATTACTCCGCGGGCGAGGAGCGACGACTGTGTTATACCGGCGGGTCCGATTGAACAATTGACAATTGATTGACCACCGAGCAGTATTGGCGTCGAGTGTGTCACGACTTCAATTACTTTCGTTTTCACTTAGTTAGATTCTTTTCTTAGTTGCCAATTCCTCAATTGGCGACATTTTGATACCCCTTCATCTTCGTTGTGTTAGTTTCCCACGCTCGAGTGGGCAGGTTTTTGTGGTTGCGACTTTCGCATCGCATTTAGCAAAGCATCATGAGTTGTTTTCACAGTCGGAAAGAGGCGGAAATCCGTCCTGAACAGAAATGGGATGCAATTGTAAGTGATAATTATTTACGATCATTGACGGAAATGCTAAGCTAACAACTTTTGCCCAGAGTCTAAAAGACTTCAAGTCATCATCATGTTTCACTCCCTTGGCTTATGGCTACCTTTACTTTTCTCTCATACTATCCGTTGCCGTATATAGCGTTGATACCTTTACGGCTATCAACTTGCTGGCTTTCAACACCTGGTCATCTAGTATCGAACCTACTCAGCTCATCTCATTCGACGTATCGAAATGGATTTTCTCGATCTGTATTATCGCGTCTTTCGTCAATCTAGCGTTCGAACATATTCGCGCTATGAGGGTTATGAAGCGAGGAAGTGTTGCCGAATGTTATCTCGATAACCTAGCCGTGCGCTTGGAAAGTGTCCGACTTGGAAAGGGTCAAGGATGGAGGCGTTTTCTTGTCTTCGCCGAGCTAACTAAATCCAAGAAGGGTGCGGAATATGTTGCGCTCTTTACGTACTTCAACTTTCAATGTAAGTGATGGTCTCTGCGAGCGTAGCAGAAGAGGTGACTTGCTGACCCAGTCTTAGCATGGATTCGAGTCATATTCTGCTCTGGACCCCGACAAGCCGTCAATGCTCTGACCTTGTACTCCGTCTACAAGTCGAATCTCATTCCGACCGACGTTTCCTCGGTGCAGAGCACACTTGGTACTTTCTTTGGCAAGCTGCAGCATCTCGCCGAGGAAAACCAGCAGCAGGTGGTGATTCTATCGGGCATGGTGTTCACACTCGTTATCTGGGTTTTCGCCGTCATCTTTCTACTCATCGCGGTTTTATTTTACGTATTTTTCCTCTGGCATTATATCCCCCGGCAGGACGGCGGACTCCACGGCTACTGCGAGCGAAAGGTTAACAAGCGATTGACCAAGATTGTTACGGTTAAGGTCAATAAGGCTATCGCCAAGGAAGAGCGGGACCGAATGAGGGCCGAGTTCAAGGCGGCGAAGAAGGCCGGCGAGAAGCCACCTCTGGGACGACAAGCGACTTTGCCGACCTTCTTAGACGAAGGCAACGAAGATAAACTCCCGGGGATGCCTATGCTGAACCGTAACGATACCATGGCTACTTTACCGGCATATACCCCGCGACCTGGTTCGCAACACAGCATTGAACTTGATTCTTGGGACCAGAAGCGACCGGTACCATCACGGCAGGGAACAATGGTTACCAATGCCTCTTCGTCTAGCTTTTCTTCGCGCGCTCCCTTGGTGGGCGGCGCAGCCGGAATGGGCTTCGACCGAGTAGCATCTCCTGAGCCAACTCTACCTCAAATCGACCTAACGAACTTGCAGCCGCCTGCGCGTCCAAGTACGGCAGCTTCAAACAGGAGCTTCGGTCCCGGTCCCCAGCTCGTCCGGGTGCAAACCAGCGGAAGCGGATTTGGTGCCGGTTACGCCGCAAGCCCAACTGCGTATTCGCCAGATACCTCTTCTCAAATGGACGGTTATCGCCGACCCGCGCCCATGCCTCGTCCGTTTAACCAAATGGATGGACGCTCTAGCCCGGCTCCATCTATTTATTCAAACCGCGGGCCTCCTTCCAACGGGCCGTCATCCTACGGTGGCCAGCCTTACCCACCCCCTCGCAGTATCACAAACCCCATTTCTTCTGGACCAAGAATGCCACCACAGCGAAATATGACAGCACCAATGCCGCCCCGGCAGCAGGATGCATACTACGGGCAGCGCCCTGGAATGGCTCCGAGCCACCAGAGGGATACGAGTCAGGGATATAATTACGGCAGTGACCTGGAATCACAGCGTGACTTTCCACGATACTAGTAGTATTCACTGTTAAACGATGGTTACGCAGAAGGAGTGGAATAGATGCGGATACCCTAATATTATATACCACTTACGTACATAACGTTGATGGTATATCCTTGATTATGATTTGGGCTGGTGTGAATAGACAAGAATGCCGTAGGCCGTCAGGTTTAGGAAGCGTCCGGAGAAAGTGGCGTTCAGAGGCAAATTCCGATGATTTTTTATTATAAAAAAACTAATGAGACTCGATGTACTATACATAGACGTATTTACTGAGGGGCATTCTGTCAAGTATGTAGTCACGACTACTACTAGTTTGACCTATACTACGGATATTATTCGGTCCTTGAGCGCGCGTGTATTAATTGCTTCTTTTGCTGGTGGTAGGTTCAATGTCTCTTAAGAGGTAGATACCTACCTAAGTTAGGCTAACCTAGTTCTCTTGCGCGCCCTTCCGATTACTTAGGTGCCTTAGGTTAGGTAATAATCCAAGGCATGCCGTTATACCTAATAGCGTCCCCTCCAATTAGGGGGGGGGTTTCTCCAACGGGTTTATACGCTCTCTGTGATGGATGGATGGCGTCAGGCAATCCCTGTTTCTGGGGATTACGCAAGATAGGTATTGCATATACCACCTTGTAACTAGTGCGAATATTATCTTGACCTTGATTGCCGTTGGCTGGGTATTAGTCAGGCTCGGGTATGAGAATCAGTAATTCGCCCCGAGATCATTACGAATGCAGTTATTTATTTTCTCACGTAGGATCGTCCTCCGCGCCTGGGCTGGCTAGTTGACAGGGGAGATATATTTTTATTAACCTGGCTTGACCTACTTGAATCCCTGATACTTGTTTGTTCTTGCTGATATAGATACTAATCTAACAACTCACCACATATACTTATACACGTCCACCTATACAATTTCACAAGCCATCTAACATCGTCAAGTCAAATTCAAAACTCACCGTTCCGCCGAGATGGCGCAGCTCATAACATTAGACTCGGGCTTCCACCCGGGGGAACTCGCGGTCCACTCGCTGCTGCGGGTGTCGCACCGGCACAACCCGACACACCACGACCTGCCGCCGCAGCTCGGGTACCGGGTGGCGATATCGCCGCTACTGGCGGTCGGGACGCTAGATCGGAAAGGCAGGCCGTGGGCTAGCGTGTGGGGAGGCGAGAAGGGGTTCGCGAGGCCGGTGGCGGACGGCGGGGTGTTGGGGGTTAGGGCGACGGTGGGGGAGAGGTGGGATCCGGTTGCGAGGGAGTTGGTTGCTGTTGAAGTTGAGAGGAAGGAAGGGGGTGGAAGAGAGAGTGGGGATGGGAGGGAAATCATCGATGACGAGGTTATCATGCCGGAAGGAGGCAAGTTGATGGCGGGTCTATCCATAGACCCGGAGACGAGGGATCGCGTGAAACTCGCTGGCGTCATGGCCGTCGGTACTGCGACGAATACGACGCCCGGCGTGGCGGATTTGCAGCTTGCGTTTCGCGTCGGCGAGGCGCTGGGGAACTGCCCGAAATACATTAACAAGAAGCGCATCTACCCCCGCGTGCCGGCGCCTCGGCTTGCGAGCGAGGGGACTGGCGTTCCGCTACCCCAGGCGGCGATCGAGTTGCTGGATAAGGCGGACTCGTTCTTCATCGCAAGCAAGCACGGCTCCAAGAGCATGGACGTGAATATCCGCGGCGGACCGCCGGGATTCGTCCGCGTGCTCAGGAATACGGACGAGGGCGCGGGGGGCGCGGCGCTGGTCTACCCTGAGTACTCGGGGAACCGCCTGTACCAGACGCTAGGGAACATGCACAACGATCCGGCTGTTGGTATGGTGGTCCCGGACTTCGAGACGGGCGATGTGCTGTATCTAACGGGGAATGCGGCGATCCTAGTTGGCGAAGTAGCGGCTGCGGTGATGCCGCATGCGAAACTAGCTATACGCGTTGAGATCGTGGAGGCGCGGTTCGTGCACGAGGGCTTGTCGTTTAGAGGCGAGGCGATCGATTACTCGCCGTATACCCCTGCTGTCCGACGGCTGGCGTGTGAGAAGCGGCCTGATGACCCCGCGGTAGACTCGAGCCGCGATGCTATCGCTACGGCGAAACTAGTAACCCGGGAGAAGCTTACATCGACGATCTCAAGATACGTGTTTAAGCTTACCCCCTCGGACAGTACTGGGAAGCGGTTGAAAGCATGGCAGCCCGGGCAACATGTCACGTTGGACTTCAGCGAGGAGTTAGATTTGGGGTACTCGCACATGCGGGACGATGACCCGCAGAGCCTGAACGACGATTTCGTGCGCACGTTTACGGTGAGCAGGCCTATAGACACGGAGGCCGTGGATGAGCAAGGGTATATAAAGAGTGATGCAGAGCCGGAGCTCGAGATCACGGTTAGGAGACACGGCCCGGCGACGGCGCTGCTGGAACGCTGGAATGTAAGGGCTCCGCTTCAGATACCGGTGCTGGGGTTTGGTGGTGCGGAAGGGTTTAGGTTGCCAATTAAGGGGAGCGAGATAGGAACTCGCAACACGAGTGTCTTCGTTGCCGCGGGCGTGGGTATCACGCCGTTGATGGCGCAGGGCGCGGCTGTTTTACAGAATACGAGAGAAAGGAATGAACTCAAGGTATTATGGAGTTTAAAGGGGACAGATATACCGCTTGCGGTAGATGTTCTAAAGAGGATACCGGGACTCGGAAATGCGACGAAGCTCTTCGTCACCGGGAAGAAAATAGGAGAGGAAGAACGGGCTCTGATATCTACTATCTACGGGCTAGGAGCAGAAGTGCTGGAAAGAAGGATAGGGGCTAGCGACGTGTTGGCAGAGGGAGATAAAAGAAATAGAAAATACTATTTATGTGCGGGACCGGAAATGACGAGGGAGCTGCTGAAGTGGACTGAAGGCGAGGAGGTGGCTTACGAGAGCTTTGAGTATTAAGGAAGACTTTGTTGGATGATATGAATATTGAAGAGCTGGCGATATACACATAGTTGAAAAGAAAAAGATATGAGAAATATAGGATGTAACTAACTGTATAATACCAGTTTATAGTAGGTATAAGTCGTAAGTGCTGCAAAACGTCGAGGACTTATACGGTAATTCTGCTTTCTGATTGGCCAGTTCCCCTGAAACCACCAGAAAGGTAAGCGTCTTAGCTCGAGCCACTTATGCATGTAGGTATATCTTTGCATAACACGGTATTTGACTAGTACCACTATGTACCATATCCAGAATATCAAAGCCACGCCAAGACATCGGATGCAGAACCCCCTTGGGGTAGCACGGGACTGGCATTTATGACGCAGGCGACGTACTGAGAGACGCCTAAGCCAACTCATGCGATACGCATACCTCCTACCCTGTTGGGAACTTGCAAGCTTCCACCTTCTCCCTCATCATCATCATCATCATCAAATCAACCTTTCCCTTATCAATCCCTTTTTATATTAATTTTCTTTTATCAACTTTTTCAACGTTCTCCAAGGCACTTCATGCCCATGGTATCGCTACTATTTCGCGTATAATAGTAGAGCATCGCCATGGCTCGAATATCCACATTCGTTGCCGGCGTTTTCCTGCTAGTCAGCACCGCCGCTGCAGACCAGCTCTATACACCGAAACATGAACCTGGGCGCTGCGCGATACGAGGTCATTGTGGAAAGAAGAGCTTCTTCGGAAAGCAGGTACCCTGTGTCGATAATGGATTAGCTACCGCCCCCGATGCCGAGTTCGCTAAAGAAATCGAATCTCTATGCGGTCCCAAATGGAAGGACAGCAAGGTCTGCTGCAGTCCTGACCAGGTGCGTTTGTGTTCTTATTTCATTATCGCTACCCTTATACCGCAATGATATACCTATATAAATTGCTAGATGCAAAGGGATGAAAGCGCTGCTTGCTAACAAGATCTATAGCTCCATGCGCTCAAGTCCGAAATGTCCACTCCAAACCAGATTATCGGCTCCTGTCCCGCGTGCAAGGACAATTTCTATAACTTGTTCTGCACATTTACTTGTTCTCCCGATCAGTCCCTATTCGTCAACGTAACCAAGACGCTGGAGAAGAATGGGAAAACTTTGGCCGCCGAGGTAGACCAGTTGGTGTCTCAAGAGTACGGTGAAGGTTTCTATAACAGCTGTAAGGAAGTCAAGTTTGGTGCTTCGAATTCCAAGGCTATAGACTTCATCGGGGGTGGCGCAAAGAACTACACCCAGCTGCTAAAGTTCCTGGGCGACGAAAAGCCCATCGGGTCGCCGTTCCAGATCAACTTCCCAACGGAATATTCAGAACCGAACATGGCCCCGAGGGAAATGAAGCCGAAGAAGTGTAACGATGAAGATCCGAACTTTCGGTGTTCGTGTGTCGACTGCCCCGCGGTGTGTCCGGAGCTTCCGGATGTAGAACAATCGGGATCCTGTCGGGTTGGCGTCCTGCCTTGCCTATCGTTTGCCTCGATATTCACTTACGGTGTACTACTCTTCACGCTCATCCTCGCCCTTGTCGGCCACGTTGCTTGGATGAAGCATGCGCAACGGAGAAGCGAGCGTCTCCATTTGCTTCAAGCCGCTGAGCCTAGCGATGATGAAGATGAGGGTGACCTTGTTAGAAACACGGCTATGTTAGATCAACCTCAAAGAAACTACCCTATCAATGCTTGGTGTGATACCGCTTTTAGCAAGCTCGGCCATATATGCGCAAGGTTTCCGGCAATGACAATATTTACCAGCTTACTGGTGGTCATCGTTCTCAGTCTTGGCTGGATCAAATTCGCCGTAGAAAGGGAACCCGCAAGATTATGGGTTAGCCCAGACTCGCCAGCAGCACAGGAGAAGGCCTTCTTCGATGAGAACTTTGGGGCATTCTACCGTGCGCAGAAGGTCTTTGTAGTGAACGATGTTCAAGAATCCGGCCCGGGTCCAGTACTTAGCTACGAGACATTGACGTGGTGGTCTGAAGTTGAAGCTAGTGTGAAGCAACTGAAGGGCAAAGATTTTGGTACCACATTTCAAGACGTTTGCTTAAAACCAACTGGTTCTGCTTGCGTCGTGCAGTCCCCGACTATTTATTTCGACGGCACAAGGAATTGGAAACCCCAATTCAAAGAATGCGCCGAGTCTCCCGTTAACTGCCGCCCCGATTTTGGACAACCAGTCGAGCCAAATATGATCGTGGGTGGTTATGACAGCATCGATAATATCACTGAAGCGCGCGCCTTCACAGTAACTTGGGTTGTGAATAATCATCCTGAGGGTAGTCCAGAACTTGCTCATGCTATGGATTGGGAACAGTCCTTGAAGAATCGACTCCTAGAAGCTCAAAAAGAAGCTACGAATCGCGGTCTACGTCTTTCTTTCTCTACGGAGGTTAGCTTGGAGGAAGAGTTAAACAAATCCACCAACTCGGATGCGGCTATCATCGTTATCAGTTATATTGTCATGTTTTTATACGCTTCAATTGCCTTGGGTTCGACCAGTATGACCATCCGGGAGCTGTTGAGGAACCCAGCTGTGGCCTTAGTCCAGAGCAAGTTTACGCTCGGTCTTGTTGGTATCTTGATTGTCTTAATGTCTATCACCTCTTCTATTGGGTTGTTCTCATGGGCAGGTGTCAAGGCCACACTCATCATCGCCGAAGTCATCCCTTTCATCGTCCTAGCTGTTGGAGTGGACAATATCTTCTTAATTGTTCACGAATTTGAGCGTGTCAACCTGAGCCACCCTGACGCGATGGTTGAAGAAAGGGTAGCTAGGGCACTTGGACGAATGGGTCCTTCTATACTCTTTTCAGCAATTACAGAAACTGTATCGTTCGCTCTCGGCGCGTTTGTTGGGATGCCCGCGGTCCGAAACTTTGCCATATACGCTGCGGGTGCGGTTTTCATCAATGCTTTGCTCCAGATGACGCTCTTTATATCTCTCCTGTCTTATAACCAGATGAGGACCGAGGATCACAGAGCGGATTGCTTCCCGTGCTACCAGGTCAAGGCAGCTCGCGTTCACCTCAGCGGCAGCAACGGGTCCGGTGGCCCTCGCCCATATGATATCCCAGACGAGAGCTGGTTACAGCAATTCATTCGAAAACATTACGCGCCTACTCTGCTTGGTAAGAAGGTCAAAGCTTTCGTTATCGCTATTTTCCTCGGTCTGCTCGCCGCTGGTGTTGCTTTGATCCCATATGTTCAACTTGGCTTGGATCAGCGAGTTGCCCTACCTGATGATTCGTACCTCATTGACTACTTCAATGACATGTACAATTACTTGGACAGTGGCCCGCCCGTTTACTTCGTTGCCAAGGGCCTCAACGTGACTCAGCGCGACGGGCAGAGACAACTTTGCTCGCGCTTCACAACGTGCGAACAGCTATCACTCACAAATATACTCGAACAAGAGCGGAAGCGACCAGACGTTTCGTATATTTCCTCCCCAACCGCTAGTTGGCTCGACGACTTCTTCCTCTGGTTGAACCCCGATTTTGAGAGCTGTTGCAAGGATGGCCGCCAATCCTGCCTTGCCAATCGTGATCCGGCTTGGAATATCACCCTTCATGGTATGCCCGAAGGCGAGGAGTTTGTCCATTATCTACAGAAATGGCTGCACTCCCCAACCACCGACACGTGCCCTCTAGCCGGACAGGCGCCTTATAGCCAGGCTCTCGTCGTCGACGAAGAAAAGGTTGCCATTCCTGCGAGTCATTTCCGAACGATGCACAAGCCTCTCCGCAGCCAAGACGACTTTATCAATGCCTACGCGTCGGCTCGTCGTATCGCAAATGAAGTAAGCGCAAGCACGGGAGTCGAAATATTCCCTTACAGCGTCTTCTACGTCTTCTTTGACCAATACGCCAGCATCATCAGCCTTACCGGGACACTTCTTGGCTCCGCGATAGCCATGATATTTGTCGTCTCCTCTATTCTCTTAGGCTCCATTAGGACGGCACTTGTCGTCACACTGACCGTCGTCATGACTGTTGTGGATATCATCGGCGCCATGGCGGTCTTCAACGTCTCGCTCAACGCCGTTTCGCTCGTAAACTTGATCATCTGCGTCGGTATCGCCGTCGAATTCTGCGCTCACATCGCCCGCGCCTTCATGTTCCCGTCGGGCTCCGTCATGGAACGCGCTAAGAACCGTTTCCGCGGCCGCGACGCCCGCACCTGGACGGCCCTCGTCAACGTCGGCGGGTCGGTCTTCAGCGGTATCACCGTCACGAAGCTGCTGGGCGTGTGCGTCCTCGCCTTCACGCGCTCCAAGATCTTCGAGATCTACTACTTCCGCGTGTGGCTCGCCCTCGTCGTCTTCGCCGCCACCCACGCCCTCATCTTCCTGCCCGTCGCCCTCTCGCTCGTCGGCGGCGAAGGGTACGTCGACCCGGAGAGTGAGGGCGGACTGCCCGAGGACCTCGCCAATAGGCGGTACAGGGCCCTTATTCCCGACGACGACGACGATGACGAGACCGATTCGGAAGACGATGACTGAGTAAAACTGTCCAGTTTTGAAGTTCAAAGCAAAGCAAAGCAAAGCAAAGCAAAGCAAAGCAAAGCAAAGCAAAGCAAAGCAAAGCAAAGCAAAGCAAAGCAAAGCCAAGTAAAGTAAATTGGAAACGAAGAAAAAGAGCTACCAGCTACCAGCTATCAACTACTGGTGTAGTGTAGTGAAGAGTAGTAGAATGCGGGCGGGATTATTAAGAGGTACCTGATTAATAGAGCTAACTAAGTGCTAATAAGTGCATCATCATCATCTTCTCGGGGTAACAGGATCTAGGAAATTGGGTTTGAATTTCGGGTTAGCGTTCTGTGTAATCTAAAGATGTTAGGCTAATATGTAGAACAACATGGAAATTTAGGTTTCAAAATTCAGTTCTCTTTTCTTCTTTTTATAACACGGGATACGTTAGGTTAGGTACTTGGACGTAACAAAGGGGGGGGCACGAAAGAAAAGGTGTATCTATATGTTATAGTTATTGCTATACGCGTTGTGCCCTTCGGCTAATTCTTATACAGGAGCGGTTGTTCCTTTATCAAGTGAAATACTGGCTCTGCTTTTGATATTCTAGTCGTCTCACGCGCTACTACTAATGATGACTATAGTGTCGGTATCAAAAGGTCTATTCTTCTCTGCCAAAATCATATTTTACCTAACCGTCGATATATGTATTCCAGAAGCCCACCAAAAATTAAATCAACTTTCCCTCCCTCAAAAACTTCCATATTGAACCCATAGAACAAACAATGCTACTCCAAACTCTAAATGCCAAACTCCGGATTCCAGAATAACAAGACAGTAAGCGTTGGTGCGAGTCTGCGTTTATAACCAGTTCCCCTTCTACCTCCTAAGTGCATCAATTATTGACCAGTTGTGTTTGGGGGGTTTTGTGGGTATGTCGGTATCCCTGTCGGCTACCTCTGCTCGGTGCTGTTTCCGCCCATTGCAGTTGGCGACGCCGCCGAGTGCTGACATAATTCCCCTCTCGCTACCGGGTGGTGGTGATAAGGTGGTCAGTCGGTTCCAGTTGGCACCGGCGAGTCTCACGAGGTATACCAGTCCAACCTTACAATATGATCATCTCTTTTTCTGTTAAGTAATTCATACCGGTGCTTGCACTCGTCTACGTCGCGTATGCTATACGGGCTCACGCTGAAACTGCCCCTCCATGCTCCCCAAACCGCGCCCTGAGCAGGCGATTCAGCAACATATTGATTGCTATTGTTGTCGTTACAGGTGCCGGAATCCTCTGTGAGCGAGAAGGTTCCTGTTGATATGCCATGTTAGAATGGGGTGAGAGAGAGAGGAGATAAGGTAGGATTGGATGGGATATTTGGGGGGTGGTGGAATGGGGGAGAGAAAGAAGTCTTGCCTCCACAGGAGTCTATGGACTCATCTCCAACCGGTAATTTCCTCCCCGCGCACCTTCCTATCCCTATTTCCTTACTTCTAGTCCTTATTCGTAGCCCTCTATTCCCCAGATTCAACCACTATCTCACGCTGTCGTTCTAATCCCGCTACCTAGGCTCTCTTCCACCGGACCTCGGTCTGGTAAGAAAAGAAGCAGAAGTAATGTAGTAAATATTTGGGCAATCAAGGCGACGGTTCGGAACTGCGGGAAGTGGAGGGGAGATAGGTATTGTTGGGGGTTGGGTAGGAGATCGAGAGTGGCGGCGAGGTGCAGATGGGGAGCGAACGAGAGGAATCTCAATGAAGAGTTACCGAGATCTCCTCGGAAGGTTCCTGGCTGTTGCGACGTTCGTCGACCCGCTGTCGAAACGGATCAGAGGGGTGGGAAAATGAGCATCCAACGGAGTACACTTACCGCTTCTCTCTCGCAGGTGTCAGGTACAACCTGGGTCGCGCTGGATTCCCTCCCGCCAGCCATATCGCCATTTGGAGCGCCAGGTCGGTATGCTGGCAACTCCTTCCGTGTCCCCTATCCCGGGGACCGGGACAGGGACCACGGTCCTTGCTCTAATCTTGGCAGTTGCCAGATGCGTCCGGAATCAGGCGGCAGGACCGTTCTGATTCCAGACCCATCTGCTCGGGCGTGAAGCCAGGAGAGTATCCAGGCGGAGGATGTACCAAGGCGAAGATAGACGGAACGGAAAGCGGTCGGAGCGAAAACAACGATGCAGCGGAAGGAGGAACTTCGGATTCCCCCAATCTGTTGCCCACGCCACGTAGCCGCGTAGCATGCCCCGCTGCAGTCGCAACCGCTCTACGTTCCTTTCTTCCATCTCCCTCGTCTGCCAGAGGTCGTTCGAAGGGAGCCTTGAACTTGCAGACGAACTCGTACATCCCCCAGGTCGACCTTGACACCCCGAGGTATTGCCACGTCCAAAGTTGTCATATTTGATACCATCGTCATTATGGTTATAGTTGTTATCGCCGTTCAAGTCAGCTCACCACATAGGGAGCCAACAACAGACATCCCAGGGCTCCGTAAGAAAAGAAAGCAATAGCACGCGTCTACCGCCGGGGAGATAAAGTAAAAGGCCGCGGCTCGTGGCATCGGTGCGGTAGCAGCCACCCGATCCCTAGGTCCCTTTCCACTCCGTCCGAGGGCGGGAGAAGGCAGAAACTATTAGGATCAGTCTGCTGGCTGCCCCCCTCGGCAAGTAGTTCTAGTCGAGAAGGTGAAGGCTATTAACTGTTGTACTAGCAGGGCATTTATGATATGAAAGACAGGTAGAGAATACCGTGGCAGAGCCAGTGTGTTGTATAGTGTTATGTAGTGTTGTGTAATGATGTTTGTTTTTGTTGTGTTGTGCCTTTACAAAAGAAGAGGGGAAAAAAAACTAGGAAGTTTTTTCGAGGGTTGAGGGGAAATAAATAGAGAAAAGGGAGGGGACACTTTGGTAACTTATCACCCTCGTACTTTCTCGTGTTTCCGAGACCATTTGTGGAAACCGTTAATGCCCAATAGCAAGGAAATGGCAAGAGCTGTAGGTTGGAATATAGTGGTAATAGTAGTAATAGTAGTAATAGTAGTAATAGTAGTAATAGTAGTAATAGGGTATTGAAATTAATAATGGTAATAATGGTAATAGGATATTATAGATGGAAGGTAGGTGTTGAAAGTATTGAGAATCTTGGAAGCATCAAGAGACTTGGATGTGTTCTGGGAAAGCACTGGAGGAAGAATGGAAGGGAAGAGAAGAGAAACCGGGAAGGAGGGAGGGGCCAAGGGTATTTATATATTTTTTTTCTTGGAAAGAAGGAAGCATCAAGGCATCCACTATTAGTCGTTGGTCTACGAAAACCTTGGTGTCGTTCTTGGACTGACGATAGCTTCATAGTGGAGAACTTACGACTAATAAGTATGAACTCTAAACACAACTGAAGCGACACCTTTGTGGACCTAAGGTCGAAACTTCTTGGAAGATATGCTACTGAATTATACCTACCTACCTAGATAGATATAGAAACATATCTAAGTTCATAGATAGGTTGGTAGTTCACTAGTATCTTGCCACTCAAAGATACTTACATTGATCGATCTTTGTCCAAGCGCTTCCCAAGTTACAAAGATTAGATATCGCGCATTGCAATTCTCTAAATATAATACGGTGAGAATTTGTCTGTCCTGCGTACGTTTGGGACTTGTAGACTTGGACTTGGACTGCCTATGGCCTTCTTGAACCGTGACTATCATAACGCAAAACACTAGGCAGCAAACATTTAAACCCTCTATAAATAAACATAACTGACTGACCGACCCTCAAATCGTGTTGAGAATACAGATATCTGACGACAAGAAGCGTGATACTGCTCTTGGAAGTGTCACAGCATTGAGAGACCTGAGTGCTTGCGTAGCACCTTACCCAGCCTAGCCCTATAGAGCAACTACGATACTATTAGTTTCTGGATATGATGCCTCACACCTGCAACCCCCGAGCGGGAAGTCAAGCATTCTCTCCATAGGACAAGACGGAGTTTACCACTACCAAGGCTATTTACACAGCTCAGTTGGTAGACATAGTGTGCAAAGGGTTTAAAGGACATCTAGTCTCTTGTCTAGACTCTACTTACTTACCAAATGCTCTGCGACGTGACATAGACGTATAGGTACGGTAGGTAGCCAAGGCTTCACAGCCAGCAAGTACAACGTTTCAGCCCCAAATCATAGACAGGCAACCACCTATCCTCATAGGTAGCATATAACTAGAGTTTCTATAATAAAGTTTCAATTTGGCCAACCTCCCTATTATTCCAATTTTCGACTATTTTGACACTGCCTACCTATCCATAGGAACTAGATACCTAAGGTACCTAGGTATTATATTCTATGTGAACGAACTTGGAAACTGTATCCAGTTAGTTTTAACCCCTTATCTCGTTCCCAACCAAAAGACTCAAAAATGAAAAACGATAAAATATAGGTACCTACCTATGTACCTAGGTACCTAAGTTAGCTCAACGTATAAGTCCGAGCGTACGAAGAAACTGCAGAACTGTTGTCGTGTCCCGGGGGAAGGGGAGAAGTTGGGGGCGAAGAAGAAGCTTACCTAACCTAACCTAACCTTGCATACATCAGGTAGGTACCTAGGTAAGTATTCATCGGCGTTAGGAGATCCCTCTCTCTACATAGTATCTCGGCCGCTGCATCTCCCTGGACACTTCTTACTTGAACATTCTATCACCGAATCCTATGTACCTCTTTGCATAAACTTATCATTGTGCAAATATTTAGTAGGTATTGTACGTAAGGTATGTATGTCAGTTAGTTTCTGAAGCATAAGCAACTGATCGTGGGTAGAGAAGTAATTGCTGACATTTTATGGATATTCATTATCCTATGCAAAGCACTCGTATAGTAAGTAACCCAAGCCATAACTGAGTCTAACCATCCATATATATGTGCATCAGAGCTCCCTATCAAAAGACAAACATAAATCACTAACAACTCTACGAATAATATATCGTATCTCATAACTATGTTAAACACATATGATAGATAGCAAGGTGAGATGAGACAAAAATGAGATGAGACGTAAGGGCCGTCAACTGACCCGATAAATTCGAATTTGCGACACCGTACCGGTTGTACTGTAATGTACGTTCGTTAGGTATGTACACTCTCTATTATTATGAATACCTTGTCTAAAGTAACTGATATCAATACCTCTCTCATTATCTTTAACTCGTTAACGAGACCGCGCAGTTAGTAAAGATTCCACACCCCTCACATCCCGGAATAAGAGAGGAAAGTAAAAAAGGAAAGTAAAAAAACAAGTCTGGCGCGGGATCGCGGGATGTCGATGAGTCAGCGTCTCGAAGGAATACCAGGTAGCTGCCGGGGACACGCATTATTTTCCCGTAGTACATCCAATGTACGCACCAATGCGTGATCATGGGTGAAATCCCCGTCCGTCGGAAATACCAAATTAGGGTTCTCGTGAACAAATGTGGGGGGCATAAGGGAAAAAAAAGGACGTTGCCATTTTCGAACAGAGAGAGGAGCATCGCCCCTCTTCTGCCCCTCATCCGTAATTCCCTTTGGTTGAAAGCTGTCCCTGGTCTTCTGGCTTCCATTTGGAGTACACTACCTGGTACGTATGCGCTCCCCTTCATGCGCGCGCGCCCTCCCCGCAGATCTCAGCAACTTCCGCGGCTCGAGGGGTCGGGGGTCTGGAATCGTGTGCGTGTTGGTGTTGGAGCCAGCTCGCGCGCCCGTCTTTCTGATCGTACAAGATGCTGCGAAAAGGAAAAGCAAGAAATACAAGCTGTCACACATCCTGCGCGATCCCGAACTTGATCTTCATCAAAGTGTGGCCTGACGTAGTTGTAGGTCCGATCCTAAACATTTTTAAAATCCAATCAAAGACGACGCCTATTCCAATGCGTTACTTTATTGTTTCTCTTTCCCCTTAGATGTAAAGCTTGTGCTGGTCGATATACTGAATGACGCTTGCAGGAATTAAATATTGCACGCTCATACTACAACTTATCATTAGTTTAATCTGTTCCGAGATAATTTGCGGCTTCAACAAATATGGAGCCAGAGAGATAATACTTACTCCCTCTTAAGGAAGAGCCTGATTTTAGTGCTGCTCACGTCGTTATGTATCATTTGTGTCAGAACGTGAATATTATCTTCCCACTGCTTTAAGTTCCCGAGCGCCTCATCGATGTCGGTTCCGCTCCTTTCGACGATCATGGCGCCGTAGTTACCCAGGATATGATCGAGATCCTTCTCAGCCCAGACGCCTGGAGTAGACATGGTGCCGATAAGATCTGCGCCTGCAAGCAGCATGATCTTAGCTGGCTTTCGCGATTTACCATCCGCAGATAGGATACCGCCAAGATTGTGGTTGATTTCGTATTCGAAGTGCTGTAACAATTCGAGTCAGTAAAATGTCCACATGCGATATCGGGGATCGGTCCGAGTGGCGACGATTGTTTCATTAGACCCTTAAAAAGGGAACATGTATGTCATGCGCTGTGGGACACGCCGATACTAGGATACTAGGAAAATTAGAGGGACCAAGTGTAGGTATACTCACATCAAGCACCTTAGCAGTTGGCGTGTACTCGGGTTGAATAGCCTCCCACGGGTCAACCATCAGCCAACTTGATGTCTCTTCTGCTGCTAATTCGCACATGCGCAATCTATCAGACGGTACTAGTCGTTAGTTTTATCAACTGCCCGAGAGGATTAAACTATAAGGTCTAGAATAAAGCTAATAATTACGTACCTATGGTACGCCTCTGCTAAACCAGCCTTTTTGTATGCGTCGGACACAGGACTGAGGTAGCCACCTACAACCTCGTACTGGGTATTTATACGGGCGTAGTCGTTGGCCATTTCAAACATGCGAAGATGAAGATAGGTGATAGGAGAAAAACTACCACAGGCGACGAGAACCAGCGGAGTGCGATCGGGCGTCCTCTGCTGTCGCAGAAGCCGGTGCGCTGGGAATGTGTAGTTGTCCAGCGTCATATTTGAAGCTGCCTGCGGCGCTGGCTCCGCGGCGTTGTCCGTCATTGTCGGCAAGTTCTTACGGGAAGGACTTGTATTCCAAATGTTAAATAGATACTTGTTTGCTTGATATGTAGTAAGTATCGTAAAGGATGGTATGAATGCTGAATGAATGCAAAGTTCAAATATGGTTTTCAATTAGGTCGAAGAAAACAGAACTTGAAAAAATAAACGAAGTCCTTTGTGGTATGTTAGTTAGAAGGAAATGTACAATTTATGTATGGGGTTTTATGTTAGGTCCACGGGTATGTAGTTGTAACTGTAAAGCTGGGACGGGTTGAGAAGCAAGCGGGAGCTGATCATCAAAGGAAGTCTACCTACCTAAGGTAAGTTACCTAGGACGGCTAGGTAGGCCTCGCCTTTATATAGGTACCTTCTTGTGACTTATTATGCTATGTGCCTTACTAGTGCTATCTACGTAAACTCGACGCCGCACCCCCCAAAAAAAGGTGTTGCGCTTTAATCAAGGAAACAGGTAAAAACTACCTAAAAACACGATCTGAAATACTTTCAAATAGCTGTTATTTCTACGTGTTCTGAAGTATTTTTCAACATTCATAAAGTTTTATAAAAAATTATGAAATTCCTATTATTTCTTTTCCTCTTCTAGCATAAAATATAAAGATCTACTTTTTAAGTTGTGGTCCTTACCTTACTTTAGATGGCTACTTGCCAAGTACCTAACTTCAGTCAGTCGCGGCCGTGGTCGGCCCCGGCATAACCGTTAGACTAAAAAGTTTGGATTTGTAAGTGCTTTTTGTAAGTATTTTGGGATGACATTTTTTTTATGGAGGGTAGTGAACTTTTCATCTTGCTTTTAGACTTTACAGCTTTGAAACTTTACCATTGGGATGGATACTTTAGTTAGTACCTGGTACCCAAGTTAATTGAATAATTGGTCATTTTTTCAATATAAAAAATTAAACACTCTTTAACTCCGACCTCACAGAGCATGCTTTATCAACAGGTAGGCTAATACACCTTTATTCAAATGACCTTTTACCAAGACTTCGACTCCATCCGAACTAGCACTGCCTACAAATAACCAGGCAGCACCACCAATAGTTTGCAAGAAACTATTCATTATAAGCAAGGAGGGCAGTCTCAATTCTGGTCGAGATCCGCTCGCTTACCTACCTTAGGTAGATAGCCCGCTTTTGTATCTGCCTCAACTGCCTGGCATGTTTTAGCCCTGGTTAAGTCTGACACAGTGCATTTTGCGGGGTGAGCCCTTTATGAAGTGGGCAATATTCTCGGATTGTCACGCAATGCATACATGTTACGTTAGGTACACTTGAGACATCCAACATTACCTAACCTGGGTAAATTTATATCTAGGTATAGGCATAGGTATAGGTATATAATATATCTCTTCGGCTTGCTTTCTCATATCACTAAGAGATACCTACATAGTACAGGTAACAATCACAAGTAGAAGTTAGAAGCTAGAAGTTGAGAAAGATGAAAAGTACCTAACCTTATAACATAAACGATGACATAAACTCAGTCTACTATCTTAGAAGTGTGTCTAATTAAATTGGAAACAAGCTCAATCGATAATTGATTCCCGACATAGCCTTATGTTACGAGATGATGCACATAAATCTTTGTGTCACCGTGGATCTATCTGACAAGGCCCCTGCGCTGTCTGTTACCATTCTTCACCAAAACAAGACATTGCCCCTATCTACGTAGCTGGACTTGTATCACGTCTCATTCGTATTCACATAAATAAAACCATCCAAGCGATGAAAACAGGCAAGCTCCTAAGAGGTAGTCTAACCTAGTAATAAAAATAACTTCAGATGAAATTATTGAAAAAGTTGTCTTCTCCCATCTATTGCGACAGCCAATTGATCATCCATATCCATGTGATCCCCGACCTTGAAACGCCGCCAATGCTCCGTAGCGTAATATAACCTTTGCTCTAGGTAGTGAGCCAAAAAGCTGATGCGTGTCTTTATGTTAGGTACCAAAGAAGCCACTTCGGTAGAACGGAGCATCATCTCATCAGGAAGTGACTTGCACTTTGTCATCCCTATTGCCTTCCCGTGATGAGGCACGACCCAGTCTGTATCTCAACCTTCCATCCATCAGCAACAAGCGCCTTGATTACGCTGGCGCGCAACGGCGACCTTCCGTCGGAAGAGTGTCTACCAATGCCCGTAACCACGGTGAGCCCGTGCGTCTTCGCTTTCCGCGCCCGCTCCTCGCCGAGGCCCTGCCACCATCTCGATACGCGGTCGAGGGCAATCTCTACGCCGTCCTGCACCGTGACGCCATGGAGGTCGATCATATCTTCCCTGCTCTGCTGGTCGACGAGGTAATTCGCCTCGACGCTGTTAGCTTGACGATAGCTCATGGCTTGCTGGCGGCCGCGTTCGGCGTAGTACGCGCCGGCCTGTCTGTATAGAGGGTTGGATCTGCCTTTCTTAAAAGCTGCTGTCGCTGACGAGAATGAATGGTTTCTCGACTCGGCCAGGGTCTTTGAGGTAGCATCCTTGAGATTCCCTGGACGGGTTGAAGCTCGTATAGGCAGCTCAACTGTCTGCGAACGGATAGCCGTAGGAGACCTTGGCGATTGCCTTAGATTTGAAGCATTGATGGGTTCTGGCATCACAATTTCCTCGGGGTGTGATGCCACCACACTGTATGATATGTCGTATTTCAAGTAAGCCGGTTTCTCGAAGTGATCCCCTAATATACGGATGATATCTGTAGCGTCACCTGGGGTTGAGCAAATATCGCAAGTCGCTTCCACGTACTCTGGGGGCACCCAAGGGAACTGCTTCTTCTTTTGCTCAACGGGGGACGCCAAATCAAGATTTGATACCGGCATGACCGCGGCGATGTAGTTGTCCAAAATCTTGACCACGGTAGCTCCAAGGGAGGCATTATGTTGCCGGTAAATGCTCGCCACCTCTGAATGCGGCAGTTGAAGTTTATCGGATATGAGCGCGACACGATCCTCTGTAGAATTTGATTAGTTGGACAGATTCTATACTCTGACGGTTCTCTGTGTATATTCAGCTTCTTACCACTCTGTGCAGCGTCGCCATTGCTTGCATCCTGAAGTGTATCTTCCGGGTCCGCATGTTTTGGCAACGCCACCTTCGCCGCTTTCTTCTTTTTCTTGCCCTTCTTCTTCTTACTCGGGACATCGTCGTCAGATACGTAGAAGCCATCAATCCCTTTAGGACGTTGACCTGTTTGCTCAAGCAATTGTAGGTTAAGGAGTTCGTCAATAGCGAGACTCGCATCGCCCTTTGCCTTCTGCAGGGACAGCTTTACATCTATGGGTTTAAGTAAGATGAACATCTGAATAAGTCGTCCTTCCTTCTCATCATCCGTAAGGCCGTTGAAGATTCTCGCATGGAAATCTACCGGGGTCCCGGGAGTCGACATTTTCGATGACTCTGAAGATATGATACTGAGAGGTATGGAACTCTCTGTTGTGGCAGTGAAGCCGCCAGTGCTCTTGACATCGCTACTGGTTGCACCAGTAGCGTCTAGGTCCTCATCCTGGCTGGAAGGATTGATGTCTACAATATCATCTGCTCCTAGACCGCTCGGATTGAAACCAGTGGCTTCTTCTGCTTCTACATCCTTGGAAATAGTCAGGAGGACTTGTCGCGCATCAGCGAATTGCTTGGGATCCTCCAAGTTATAGTCACTAAGGATGGACAGAATAGTTGTCTCATCCAAGAGAGACCGAAGCTCGTCCTTGATTCAGTGATTAGTTATAGTTATTCGGAAGAACTAAGAAAGAGAAAAAGGTGTAAATATAAATTGAAAAGGGATGTCTCCTTCTACAATTATATGATATGTGACAGTGCATTCTCGAGTCTTTGCGACTGAGCCCCAGTCCCAACAGCAATCTGCAAGTGCACGGAAACTTGCTATAAGGCAAGACAAAGAGAGAACATATATAGACTTACCAGCAACTTCTTCCCTGGACCGTCCATAATAATTATATACTGGGATACAAAAATGTCTTTCCAGCCGTAAAAATGAGAAATGACTATCCAAGTAGTCTCAAGTCTACCAACTATAGATGATGATATATTATGGTAGTTATCTCTTTCTAAAGCGGGAAAAATTGGGAGAGACTAGAGCTATACAACCAAAAAAATCGAGCCTGCCGTTGATGCATTATAAAGATACTACTAATGTTTGACAGGGGATTGACTAAGTGCGTGAGTGCGTGAATGTGCGAGCTGTGCTTCGGTTGGTCGTGTAAGTAAAAGTGAGTGAATGAGTTCTCGCGTTGGCAAATTCACAATGTTGAGACGGGAAATGTGACTTATGACGGCCCTTTTTTATTGGTGCGTCGAATTTCTATCAGGAGGAAGGCTTAGGTTACCTACCGTGCTACGACAGGCACGGGATGCACCTGAACGGTGTCTGGGAAGTGGCAGATTAGGTGTGCTCAGGTGGTAACTGCCCAAAGCGATCTGCTGATGCCCTGACTCCCCCGGCCCAGTTGCTAAGGTTAGCCGCTTTGTGCGACCTTGATGCCGTCATTAGCGCGCATTCAGCTATGTACCTAGGTAATGACTAACAAACAATTGTCCGATAGGTATAATGTTTTGGTATTGTACTTTGTACATTCACTGATTCATTCAGAACCTTATGCGCTATACCTCTTACACTAAAGTCTCTACACGTACTAGGTAGGTAAGTCATTATTCTATATTCTATCTAAAACCGTGTTCGTACATCGTAAAACGTGTCTACCAGGTAACACCAACATACCCGTCTACCCCGTCTAGCCCGTTGGTTACACAGCTACACCACTTTAAAAATTACACGGGTAGGTACCTATGTATAGCAAGCTCTGCTCCCATTCTCTCTTCCCCCCTCCTCAAGGGAAATAGGTATACAGTTACGTTTCAAACACATCGGAACAACCTTAGAACCTCTCAAAACTCCCGACTCTCCCCAACATTGCACGTATCAAAAACGCCCGTCTCCGGCAACCCTTTCCTCCTGAGCGCCTCCCTCAGCATCTGCGGGGGCTCGAGGACGGGCTCGGCGGTAAGCACCCAAGTGCCCCAGTGGACGGCCATGGCGCGCTTACACCTCGTGTCGGTGAACATCTCCACGGCGTCGTACGGGTTGCCGTGCACGCCCGAGAACAGGTGGCGCGGCTGGTACGCGCCGATGGGGATGAGCCCCAGGTCGAACGACCCGAACCGCTCCCCGATCTGCCGGAACTGCGGGCACCGCGGCAGGTCCTTGTACTCGGGCCCGTAGTCGTCCGTACCCGCCGGCAGCTTGGGCACCGCCCGGTACCCCGTGTCCCCGCCGAACCAGACCGACTTCGCCGGCGACCCCGAGGCCACCGCCCACGACGCCCAGAGCGTGCTGTTTTGGTCGAGGATGCCTCGGCCGGACGCGTGCTGGCAGGGCAGACAGGATATCTTTGCGGTGATAGGACCTGGCGAGTCCGAGCTGCTCGTGCCGGTCTCGCCCTCAGCAGATTGCGGCGTCAAGGTGAACTCTGCTTCCTGCCACCAATCCATTTCCGTCACGTTATTAAAGCCTCCCTCCTTGAACCACTTCTCCAGCCCCAGCCCGACGAAGAAGTGCGCGTTGGGGTGGTGCTGCTGGATCTCCTTGGCGGAGGGGTACGACAGGTGGTCGTAGTGGCTGTGGCTAATGACGACGGCGTCGACGAACGGTAGGTCGGCGATGCTGCACGGCGGCTCGGTGTACCGCTTGAACTTGGACAAGTAGACGGGAGTGCAGCAATCCTCGAAGACGGGGTCGAACAGCACGCGCAGCCCCGACGGGTATTCTACGTAGTAGCAAGAGTGGCCCAGCCACGTAGCGCGGAGTTTCGACGACGACGTGCGAGTAGGTAGGAATTCGGGTTTTACGACCGGTACGAGTTTGTCTTGCGTGCTCGGCGTCGGCCAGTTCGACGTGCCAGTAAGTGCTCTTCTACATTACCCCGGGAGCGTTAGCTGATTTATAAACCCCCAAGTAATAAGGTTATTTTATATCCCAATGGCCTGGGGACGTACACTGTCATTTCCAGTATCTGGAGGCGGCCGGGGAAAGAGAATGAGGGGTGGGGATTTCGAAATCTGACAGTGTTTCCATGGCGATCCTTAACATGGTGAGATTGGGGGTCGAATTCTTGGGCCTCGGCTGGTTGCGGTGGATGTAAAGTGACAGCACTATAATATGTTCCCATCGAGAGGGCGACGGTAGCACCCCCCATAGAAGACATCTTTGAGAACTGTGTTTTGGGGCGTATTGGAGGAGGTCCTCTTCGAAAGAGAACCCGGGAGAAGAAAGTCATGGGATGACAGAAATAATATAGGAGAAGGACCAGAAGGTCAGACGTGTCAATTATCTACGTGGAATTTTAGGAACTGTAGTAATGTGCACCTAACGTAACTTCTCACTCAGCATTTTAGGTAGTCATGTTAAATGTTGATGTAGCCAGCCATTCATTGGTATGAAAATCAGATTTCTCTCAGCTCGCTCGGAGTTAATGTAAGTAAGAACTAATCCCCTTGGTAATAGAGGGGCACAACTCCGGCGCGTCACCCGTTTAGGCCTTATCGTTGTCAGGTCAGCCAGCAGGTCCGTGTTCAACACTGCAGTTTTGCTCCCTAAACCTGTGCTGAAAAAAAAAAAAAAAAAACACCGGACTAACGGTCTAATTTTGAATCCGATAAATCCTGCGGACATTTGACGGCCGTATCGGCGTTGGTTTGGTTTAGCTGAAGATCTAGTAGTGCGGAACTCCACTGTTGAAAAACCCAACGGTATTTGTGTTACCGTTCATGTACCCCGCAGGCTATAATTAGTACCTAGCTTTCTATACATAGTAGTACATAAACTTTGCATATAAGGCCAGCCCATCATAAAATCATGTCTACCTGGTACCTTATACGAAGTGGTGTGTGTATACTATTGATTAAAATAGTATACAATTGCCCTTAAATAATCATCAAATAGTCAATGTCAACGAGTATGGCTAGTCGGGTTAATGAAAACTTACAGCATATCTTAACGAGACTCAATTTTTAGCACATATATGATGATATTAACGGCCACGAGTTTCGTACGAATAAACTTCTTATAAAGCATCGATATATCGATTCCTCTTGTTAGTCCAACACTTTCAAGAGTTTATACTTCGTTACAACCATCGCCGTGACCGCAAACCTATCTATCCGCTTACCCACCCTAACTTTCTTCACCAGCACCTTCTTCGCTCTCATTCCTCTCACACTTACCTTCTTCATCCCCATTCTTATCATCGTCATCGTCCTCGTCCTCCTCGTCGTCCTCCTCCTCCTCAGGCGGCACCCAAACCAGTACCCCCTCCCTGTCGCTCTTCATGCCCTCCGTCGGGATGATCTTCAGCACCTTCTGGAAGTACTTATCCCTGACCACGAGCGTCGGCCGTATCCAAGCCCCCCTGACGAGCGGCAGCAGCCTGTACGTCACGGTTCTGCGCGCGACGGGCAGCACGTTCAGCGTCGTGGTCTTGGCCCCCGAGAAGGCGAACTCGTCGCTCGGCTCCATCATCAGCCCAAACGTCAGGAAGTGCGACGACGGGTTCTCGATCGTGATGTCTAGGAAGAGCAGCTGCGGCGGGGGGTTGGAAGACGGAGAAGAAGAAGAAGATACGGAGTCAGATGAGTTAGGAGGTGAGTAGTAGGACACGCTGGCCAAGACGCGTGGTTCGGAGACTGTGACGAAAAACCGTGGGAGTGGTAAGACTGTGGTATTGACTGTGTCTTGGGGAGAGGTGAGTCGTCGCCACTTGATAGTAAAAGCCAGATCCGCCGTCGCCGGTGACCGGTCATCTAGATCAAACTTTTGAGCGATGAGTTCGAACTGCGTTTCCTCGATTGTCTTGGGACCAATAATTGCGCCATCTGCCACGGCCGGCTGGCACTGAGATGCCTTACAACTTATATTTCCTTGCGTAGAGAGAATGTCCACATTTAAGCCTAGGATAGCTAGATCTTCTTGTGCAAATGAGGCGTACCGAGTGGCGAGAGACCATTTCTGGGCCAGTCCTCGAGGGCGGCGGACCACTTCATCGCCCTCAGATGGATCTTGAATATCTTCGGGGTTGAAGTAGTTTGGCCACTCGTAATGGAGTCGAGGAGACAGATCGTAGCTTGCTTCGAAGGGGTTAACAATATTTAGACGGTACGTCGTTTGCTGGATGATTGGTGTTCCCGGATCCGATACGAGATGATATCTTGCTCTCGCTATCAATTCGAGCACCATAGGCCCATCAACCGGGTCAATAGTAACAGCAGCTTTCGCAGACTTGGAACTTGGTATAGTCCCGACTGGGATTCCGTCTAGTCTGGATTCCTCTACACCAGCATTGCTAGTCTTTTCTGCACCGCCTTCAATCTGCACTCTGCAACCAGGGACATTTTGCCCATATAAGACTATGTCCAATTTTGTGTTGGCATCGGCATCTTCTTCGTTAAGTATCTCTAACTCGAGCGGTACATTTTCACTTGCGTAATATTGCTCAAGCATATTTATAAGTCTGAGCTCCATTTTGGGAGGCCTTGGAAGGACCTTGATTTTGTGGGGGTTTGTCCGTGTGACTTTCTTCTTCGTGGAAGTTGGTGAATACCATAGGCCAACCTCGTTCGTTTCCCGAAGCCTAATCGTGTATTTAAGAGTGAACGATTCTGGCGCTACAGAAACCTGTACTGAAGACGCTCTGGCATCACCGGGCTCTCGTAATGGGACGTCCATTTCAAAAATTCGCGTTTGACCTGGTAATATCGTTAAGTCGTCTGTTCCCTGCAGTATAATTGTAGGTGTCGTCTCGGCGCTCGATTCTGAATCATCATTAGAGTCGTCATCATTATCATCATCACTATCCTCCGTCTCGGCTAAAGCTACTTTCGAAACACGTAACCTTGAAGACGAGGTGTCCTGATCGTCACTGGCTTTGTGTCCTAAGTCAATTGCGTGTAAGCTGCCGTCAAATTCGATTCGAATTCTCTCCAATACTACTGGAGCGGCATCTGGAAAGGAGTTGGACGTGATCGAAAGTTGGGTTGGACAACTCTGTCCAGCTTTTCCTTCATCATTTTTAAAAACGAAAGACGCATGTAGAAATGATGTGACATGCTCGTCGCCGATTTCTATAACAGGTCGGCTGTCTGTGGTGGATACATCATCTAAAGACTTCGTTATGTCGTAATGCCAACCCGGCCGTCGAGAGAAGCCTATACTAGGTGTTAATTTCTAAGCTACTAGTTGTTGAAATTAGCACTACTCACCCTTATTTAGGAGCTCCCAATCAATGGCAACAATGAGATTCTTGTGGCCAACTTCTACCGCTGCACCCCTTAGAGTCCAACTGAAAGCCTCCATGATGTCCCACCAACCTTCTGCACGGTACGACATGTCTCTCCATAGAGGTGTAAGGATTTTCAAGATTTTTCTCCACTCCTTCATCCTCTCTAATTCTTTACAGCACTCGAGCGCCAGTTCCGCCGAGGTCCGAATTTGATGTCGTTTCTGAAACTCATTGTGTGCTAACATTAAGTGGTTAAAAATCAGTTGACTATGATTTACCCCTGGCCCTACCAATGGGAATTCCTCGTAAGGTTCCGGGCACATGTACGTATCGTAGCTATAGGTCTTGTTCGGCTGAGACGGCGAGGACGCATCTGGTGGTTTGCGATCTTCTTCAGGTATAGTCCATGCTAACTTTCGTCTATTGGCAAGGTGCCATGCAGCTATCCGGTACCAATACCCTTGATGATGAAGTAGTTCCCATGGTTGTAAACGGTCTGCTGAGAGATTCTTTTCAGGAGGGCGATAGGGTAGGGTGCTACTCGGCTCTAACTCAGGAAACTGGACTCTTTCGATCAGATTGGCCATAACCGTGTTCCATCTTGCTTCCCACGCTTTCCACCCATAGTTCTGTGTTCCCCGACCCCTTCGATCGACTAGGTCAAATATTCTATCGTTATGTGCTTGCCACCTCCTAACGGCGGTAGTGCTTAGTCCAAGCCATAGTAGGCATTTCAAAATGCGAATAGCTATTATATCGGCTAGAAGTCGAGCATCGTTAAACCTAGGATCCCATCCGGGAATGGTTTCGAGCACGTCGACACCGAGAAGAGAGTCATAAGCTTGCTCATAAAATCGCAAGGCGACATCTATCTCTTGACGGAACTCGGCGAAAATGGCAGCTTTAAAATCATAGCGTACATTCCAACCCTGCAGAGACAACGTATGAGAAGTACCGCTGGTAGGAGGAATAGTTGGTTGCGGCGCGATTCCCCTTCCCCTTTTTTTGCGGGAGTGTCTACCCAGATCGCGATAATACTCGAGCGCTTGTTCGAATACTGCAGTCAGTACGTTATCAACAGCGTTTTCTAGCTCCGCCTCTGTACGTTGGGTAGGCAAGACGAATAACGAGGCTTTGGGGTCCAAGCCTGTGCTCCTCTTAATATTGTCTAGTCTTTCTTGAAACTGGCCTATGGAACTTGGCGACTGGTCGCTGAGGATAACCGCAACAAAGCGACATTTGTAGCCGGACTGTAGTAGAATATTCTTAACGGCATTTATATCTGTCTTTAGCTGGTTATCGTGTAGGGTTGCAAGCGTAGGATCCGAAGTCAGGCTATAAAAAGCCAAGCACACACTGGGTATGAGATCTTGATGCTTTCGAAGCCATTGCGTATCTACTAAGCCATCTGGGTATAGGCTAGAACCTGGACTGAGGGGTGAGAATGGAGAGTGCAGAACAAGTGGTGATAAAGGCGCCTCGGAATTATCAGGAAGACGTGCACAGCGAGGCGGGAGCAAGAATTCCTAAGAGTCAATGTCAGACCTATCTCTTATAGCCACCCAACGCGTCGTAGGAATAAAAATAATTCTATGGGGTTTAGACATACCCTCCCCACTGTACTGATCTTGAATTTGTATTTCCTTGACGGGTCTCGGGAGTGCCACGGCAGATTAGTAGCGTCCTTCTCTTGGATGCAACGAAGGATGATTTTTGCTTCTCGACTCTCTATAGGGGGTATCTCCGACCGGACGAGAACACTTTGCTCCCTTAAGCTAGGATCTGGTGGGGAAACTTTTGCAGAAGAATTACTTAGTCCGGAGACGACGAGGAATGGGACATTATGGTCCAGGCTACCCGCTGGGAAGTCGTCCATTGGTCTAATAGGAGAGGGGCTCGAAAGACATTGGTGTCCGCTTATACGAACGGATCGGAAGTTGTCATTACCAGAGTAAGGTAATAAGTTGGCTCAGATCATCATCCTGGTGGTGGGCAATTATATTAGTTGTATGGATTCCAAGTCAGGTCTTTAAGGCTCACATGCGTATGGGCTTCTTAAGCATCCGTTGGCTTCTTGGTGGTACCTAATGCTTAACGAAATGCTGACTCGACGTACTTGGTACAGCTCACAGCTATATGTAGGAAATTCAAGGATGTAGGCTGATATCATGGCCCATTATTGCATATATATATGTGGCTTTCCGCAGCGCTCGTAAATATTGTATTGTCTTAGCTGATATCGAATTCGAAGATTCAGTGACCTCACACAAGGTACGAAGTACAGGTGGGGCCACTTAGAATCGGACCCTAGTGGCTTGCTTTATGCCGATTGCCTTACCTTAGGTAATAATGCATGTACCTTAGGTATTGTACCTACCTATCTAAACTGCATGGCGCTACAGGTACAATAGGTACCTGGAACATGATTTAGGTACAATACAATACAAGGTATCCAGGTAACACCGTTATCTTGATTGGTGAACCCATGCGCGCACACTGCGGGCAGCAGCCAGCAGCAGCCTTGTCCCAGACTCCCCAGCTCCAGTCGTGTCGTTACGAAAGTCTTTCTTCCACAGCTCTTTTTACAATTTCCCTCAGTCGCAACAAATCTCACTATTGCATTGTCTAAGGAGGTCTGCTATAATACCTAACGATTCCCTTACATGTTCTTAATATAACTCGGAACCCGTTTAATTCAACTACCTCACCCTAACATCCCGTTCTCGAAACGCCTTTGCCTACCTTCTTTCCATTCCGATCCCGCGACCGACAGACACGCCATTTTATTACCCACCGTAACAGAAATCTTGTCAAAGGAGGCCGCTCTATAAACTTTCTCTACCGTCAATAGTTTGGTGTCGTTATTATATCTTATATCTACCGAACCTACCAAAGCTGCCGGCGACAGATCATTACCGAAACATACTCAACTCTTGCGAATTACAGGCGACCATAACAGCTGGCGGTCGCAATGACTTCCCAACAAGTTCTTTTCTCCGAGACCATTGCGGCGATGAAGAAGGCAAGAAAGCGCAAGGCATACGGTAAGGCCTTTCGCAGAACATGTTTGGTGTTATTATTCACTGACAACCTGGTCTGGTAGAATCTGATTCTGATTCCGAAATTCACTACCATGGCAACCGGGGACACAAATTAATGAAGAGGGCTAGGTTTGTTCACGAGGGACAGTTAGCACCGCCCTCAGGGCCTGAAGTATACAAAGAGGTATGTGTTATAATTCCTGGAACAATTCGCAGTGGATTTTTTATATATTTTTTTTTATTCTATCTAACAGAATAACACTTTACAGATCGTCAACCACGCCGGTTATCAAAGAGCGATCATTAGCCGAAACCCTGTACTTATTGATGACGAAGGTTACGAAATCGATAGCGACGATGATCAAGAATATATTCAAGACGTTGCCGACGCAGCAGCCGAGTTCAATCCGTACGCTAACGTACGACTCGAAAGTTGGTTTACAACACCCAGCCTAGTCCTCCGTACACAAATGCTAATAGCCGGTCTTTTCCACAGACATTCTTGCGCCACTTACCTCTGTCACCGATCTTCCCACACATCCTACTTTATCCCGACCTTATAGCACAAAAACACTCACAGACTTAACAAATCAAGCTTGTAATATCATGCATAAAGAAAACGCCGCGCTCTGGAAGGTTAAACACTTACAGACAAAGTTGGTTGGCGATCACATCTGGGCTCCCTGTGCCATAATGCTTGGTCCCAACGATATCGAACTTTACCGCGACGATTATATGGATCCAAACAGTCAAGCACACGGGTCTGTCAAGTCAGATACCAATATACCCTCACCAGAAGAAACACAACCGAAAACCAACAAAACCGCTGCAACTACAAGAAATGAAGACGTTTCTGCACCTTTTACCGAGACGATAGCTAACGGAACAAAATCTGATGACGACACTACGATGTTTGATGCCGAACCGCCAGCGGACGCCGATACAAGTGCGCCCGAGCCTACGACGACGCAGACCGCTAAGGCTGTTCCCGAGGAGCGGAAACAAAACGCGGGGAGCGACACACTAAACAAGGCGGGAGAAAAGGAGGTGGGATTGGATGCAACCGAAATTCAGCAAGGTACTGCTGCCGATATCAGCGTCAACGGCGCCAAAGATGTCCACTCTATAGGGTCTACTAGCGGGTTAGCGACTGGCAGCGTTGCATCGGCTGGGCAAGGAGAAGCCGACAGGGCACCCAATAGTAGTCGGATTGGCGAGGAGGTCGATCACGAGGGTAGTCGGGCAGTGTCAGTGATGTCGATGTTCACAGAAGAAACGCCCATCCACCCTCTGTTCTTACATCCTCGATCAGCTCGACCCGATAGAGACCTCGGGATTCCGGAGGCAGAAGCAGAGGATATGCGGCGGTTATTGCAATTATATGTGCAAAAGCAGGAAGAGGTCTGCCGTGGAGCGAAACGACTATACGAAGGACTCCTTCGGGCAGATAGAATGCGGAAGACAGTCTTACAGTGGTCCAAGTACGAGGCTCATGTCGGTTCAAACCGCGACATGTCGGACGGAGAGGACTGGTACGATAAGGAGGAGTGGGGCTTAGAAGATGATCTAAAGAAAGGTCAGGATGAAGAAGAAGAGGATACAGCACAGCCGGCCAAGAAGACGAGAACCCGAAAGTAAGGGTAACTAAAGGCAAGGGTTAGAGGCTCGTGTGGTGGAGGTTTTTTGGTTATCGGATACCCGATGAGATGGGTTGTTGGCAGCAGTCCAATCCATAAATCGAAGGAGGAAAAGGTATCAATATAACCTTTTCTTCCCTCAGTAGAATTTGTACCCTGAGGCATCAGCATATTCTTTGTCAAACAGGGGAATCACGTCGGCTATGATATGAAGTCATAAAATATAAAGTAATGATCTCGGAGTTACTATTTAGCATGATGTATATAGTAGCATAAACTACCTAGTACCTAGGTAGGTATTCGTACGATATGATGTTCTGAGCTGGGTTGTTAGTTGTTGTTATTTGGTTGGTGGTTATGAAAACAAGTATGTAAGTGGTACTAATGTACCCGAGTTGCGATGTATAAAAAAATGAAGAAGACCACAAACCGAAGCCCAGTAATGCACGTGCACTCCGATCGGATCGATAATCGATTACATAGTACATGTATGTAAACGCTATCTGACGAAGCTATGGGTAAGGAGGTCGGGATGATACCATACGGAAAATGCATGTGTTTTGCATGACCAGACCAAAAAAAAAGAGAACCTAAATACATAACCTAAGCCCCAACAATTCTTAGTCCACAAAACCTAGTTTCCTCCCCAGGCCACGTCCATCTTTTGCTTTCGTAACCATATTCAAGTTCCTTAACACCAAACGTCATCACGACTTACGGAATTATTGAAATACAAAAAAAAGTCACCATTAAATATTTTAAAGATTAGCCGCAGCTAGCTTCATCTTTAGTTATGGCACCTTTAGATCCCTCTGTGACCAAGCTGGTCGACCTCAACCAGAAGAGCTTGTATAGTATGTTGGAAGTAGACAAGCATGCGCAAACGGAATAAATGCTAACAGGAATAGTTTCTGCGCTTGCAATTGCTTTTAATCCTCTATTCTGGAAGTAAGTCTCACATTACGAAATATATATCATACTATAAACGCCTAGTTTTATAGCTCTAAAAAGGGGATATGCTAACTGGAGCTATAGCATCGTAGCTCGAAAAGGTCAGTCCATTCCGGACTCAAACATTAATATACTTCAATTCGCTTAAATTATATCCCCATCCACCGTGGAGGAACTAACATTGGAATCTAGAATACCATAACAAGACACTTACCAAGCTCTTCGGCGGACATTCGCAAGCCGCATGCTATGGGTTAGCTCTCACGATTTTCTCCCTTGGCCTGGTGCGCGACTTCTTATACGAGCGTGCCCTGCGCCAGCAACCCTCCTACCCGCTACTCGAGCTGGACGAGGTGAAATACCTGGCGTACGCACTGATTGCCGTGGGAAACATACTGGTCGTGTCCTCGACCTGGGCGCTGGGCGTCACGGGCACGTTCCTAGGGGATTACTTTGGGATACTGATGGATGACATCATAACGGGCTTCCCGTTCAACATCACGGACGCGCCCATGTACAACGGGTCGACGTGCAGCTTCCTGGGCACGGCGCTGCTGTACGGCAAGCCGGCGGGGATCCTGCTGACAGCCTGGGTCTTCGTCGTCTACCAGATCGCGCTCACGTACGAGAACCCGTTCACGGCGGAGATATACGCCAAGAGGGAGAGGGAGCGGGCTGCGGCAAAGACGGGCAGCAAGAAATCGCAATAAATCGGCAAACTGACTGGCTGGCTAAGCACTTACTATGTACGTACCTAACATAGTACTCGGGGTTAGGTATGCATGTGCCCATACCGATATTTGCCGAGACTCGCCCGAAACCAGAAATCGACTACGCAGGGTGGGCCAACGGACGGCTGATGATGATCCGAGATAAGCCCTTACGTTACTACCTAATAATGTATTGTACGTACGAGGTGTGGGAAATTAGTACGGCGGTGTATTCAACAACACACACATCTAAAAGGCGTTTGCATGGAGGGATCCGGCGTTGGAGAGGAGAGGAAACATGAGTTAGATGGATAGGTTACCGTGAGGTAAGATGAATCAATTGCAAAGAGAGACAGGCCACATTTAGACGACAGCAAGTTAGACGGGGCTCTGTAATAAGTAACTAATGTCGAAGCTGCCTTACCTACCTGTGTGTCATTAGTATGTTTCTGATACTTGATGCCGTGGTGGTTATTGTTTATGATATATACCAGGTACCTAAGGTAACTTTGCTCAATTCTAGGACTTTTCGCATTGGTATTCAGTGTGCCAAGAACCAACCAACTCTCAACTTTTTTTTTCTTCGACGCCCACTTTCACGTGCAGATATTATATTAAACATGGAAATCGAGGCGAATTGCGTGACAAAGATGCAAACACCTGTGATATAAATTAGACAAAGTTGTAGAGATAAGGAACAATTGAATATGAATACTCTTAGTTTCTCATTATACCCGAATCAATTTATAGTACCTATCTGTTGAGAAAGGACGGCATGTGTAAGTCCGGTACGGATTCGGGACAGCGGGTTGGAAGCTACTAGGATCAGCCCGTGATACGGAGAAACCGTGTGGAGATGATATCGATGATGTACCGCCCTCGGATAAGATGACCAACTATTACAATACTCCAAGACACAAAGACACACAAGTGCAAGGCGTAAAAAGATGTGCGTAATAAGGTACCTAACGAACCCACAACCATCCGTAGTGCGTAACTGCTAGTAACTATTACGCTAAATTCCGGGGTATGGGTAACTTCCAGTGGAGAACATCCCCTGGACGTGGGTGCCTTTTTAGTTCAAACATCTAGAAGCGACGAATCAACGAATCAATCCTTACGACTACCCAGGTAAGTTAGGTAAAAAAAAGTACTTAAACTCTGAGAGCCGATTGCCACTTTTACGACCTTTTTGGCCTTCCTTCTTCCGATACCGTTAACACCCGTACCCCGTACCCCGTCGCCCGTCCCTCGTCTAGAGGAAATCTACTTCACTTACATATATTTAATATAGTAGCCTCGCACGCGATTGGTTACATTACATTTAGTTTCTTTGTGTTTATTTTGACAAGAAAGAAGAAACCAGAAACCAGAAACCTTTCATGTTTATATCATATCACTGAAAGGAATAACGTGGTTATGGACTAAGGAATAAAAAGAAAAGAAAAAAAGAGAGAGAGAAGAGAAAGAAAAAGGGCACTTGCAAGAAAGTTCCTTGTGGTCCCCCTCCCCTTTTTAACTGGGGTCCCAAATTTGGTATCGGTTCGATCATGAACCAGACGTCGCGGACGGACGAGCCGTACGAGGGCGAAGGGCTCAACCAGAGCCCGAACGCCCTCTCGAACGACCTCGTCACCAACCAAGACCTCAATGGCATCGCTAACGCCAGAGAGCACAAGGGCGACACCTCGAGGAGTATGGACAACTCGGGACAGCCTGTGACGGATCGCGTTCCACCCGCCATCGAGGAGGACCCTGATGGTAGTGATGTCGGTGCTACTGCGCCGAATCTGACCATCGCCGGTCGTACGATGGGTCAGATCCCTGGGCGGGCAACCAACCAGGGCAACGACGACGGCGGCTCGATTGCCTCGCGGAAGCAATCATTTTGGCAGCGCGTCTGCCAAACCGTCGTCACCTTTGGCAAGTTTGTCGGGCCTGGCTTTTTGGTCGCCGTAGCATATAGTACGTTGTTCATTCTGTTCCTCTCCCAAGCTAAGCATATGATACGATGATATGTGTGTATGGACTTATTTGCTAACTTGGACCAACAACACCTATAGTCGACCCTGGCAACTATTCTACCGACATCAGTGCAGGCGCTGAGAATCAATTCCGTCTGCTTTTTATTATTTTGATGAGCAATCTGTTCGCTATCTTCTTGCAATGCCTCTCCATCAAGCTGGGAACCGTCACGGGACTCAACCTGGCTGAGGCTTGCCGTGCATTCTTACCAAGATGGCTTAATTATTTCATGTATTTCTTGGCCGAAGCAGCCATTATCGCAACTGACATCGCCGAGGTAAGTAATTTACTATTGGGCGTATACTAACTACACCAATAACTAACCAGCCATAGGTCATTGGTACCGCTATCGGCTTAAACCTATTGATACCCAAGCTACCCCTCGTTGCCGGTTGCGCTCTATCGATTTTAGACGTCATGGTTATCCTCTTCTTCTATAGGCCTAACGATTCTATTAAGGGTCTCCGAATGTTCGAGTGTTTTGTAATGTTGCTCGTCCTCGCTGTTGTTGTTTGTTTCTGCATTCAGCTCTCGCTTATAGAGGATACATCCGTCGGCGAAGTCTTCTTAGGCTACGTACCAAATGATTCCATAACACAGTCCTCGGGTTTGTTCCAGGCTTGTGGTATCTTAGGTGCTACTGTATGTGCAAGCCCTCGTAACCCCTTGTTACACTTTCACATGCCTCTCCCCGACTTATGCAACGCTATACCAAACTTTTGCGATATCTTTGCCTCCCTTTTTGATCATGCTCCTGAGTATAATCACTGACAAATTTATAGGTCATGCCTCACTCGCTGTACCTAGGCTCCGGCATAGTACAGAGTCGCCTCAAAGACTATGACATCAAACGTGGCCTACTTCCTTCCGGACCACCATCTGCTGCTAACAGTACTATGGATGATAAGATAGGAGAAAAGACCTACTATATTCCTAGTCTTTCAGCCATCAAGTTCTCGTTGAAGTATTCATATGCCGAAGTAGCTCTTTCTCTCTTTACGTTCGCACTCTTCGTAAATAGCGCTATCCTTATCGTCGCAGGAGCCAGTCTCTACCAGAATCCGGATGCTCTCGAGGCCGATATTTTCGGAATCCACGATCTGCTTTCGCAAAGCATCAGCCCCGGTGCGGGCACCATCTTTGCGCTGGCGTTACTGTTCTCTGGTATCTCGGCAGGTATTGTGTGCACGATCTCGGGCCAGATGATTTGCGAGGGTGCACTCAACTGGAAGATGAAGCCGTGGCTCCGACGTCTCGTTACGCGGTCTATCTCCATCACGCCGAGTATTATCATCGCCGGTGCCGCGGGGCGGGAAAAGCTCAACGCCGCTCTTAATGGAAGTCAGGTCGCACTGAGCGTTGTCCTCCCGTTCGTCACAGCGCCGCTTATCTGGTTCACTTGCTTCAACAAGTACATGACCGCTCAACCAGGACATGCCAGATACAAGACGGAGGGAAAAGATACATTTGTGATCAACGGCAATGCCCTCAGTGTCAGCGCAAACGACGGCGAACTCGGCCCTGTGAACGGAGGTAGTCCCGTTAGAATGGCTAATCCGTGGTACATTTCAGTGCTCGCCGGCATCATTTGGCTCATAATGGTGATCATGAATGTGGCGAACCTTGTGCTGCTCGGCCTCGGCCAAGCATAGTCGACGGACACACCAGTACCTCAACCCGATCTCATCCTATAAACAAAATACCAAATGCCAAATTCTGGTAAAGGTCGACAAATTTGCGCATTTGAGGAATTAAATCGGAATCAAGCCCATTGTTAAGGGTTTCGGCATAATCTTCCTGGCGGTGGCCTGCATACTTTGCGCTGTCACTTCGCCTGCGACTCGCATGCCCCATCTACCGCTCTCGATATAATCGCTTGCAGCTAGTTATCTGTTTCTTTCGTAACCCCGATTTTTTTACCATGATTCTTTTTCTTTAACTAGAAGATATTTAACCTAGAAGTATGACCTGATGCGGTCTCACGGAGATAATCAATTGAATGAAGTTGCACGTGTTATTAAAAAAAACGCCGATTTCCCTATTTCCTCATTCGTGCTTCCGATTGTTCGGACCATGCTCCGCTTCCGGTTCGGTCCTAATGGAGGTAATATGCAATTCCCGTCTAATTCTATTCTAATTTTAGATTTCGTATGTTTCACGTCATGCAGAATGCACAGCAACCTAATCTTTCGAACCAGCCCTATGGATCTGTCGGGATCGGGATCGGGATCTTACATAATATTATTATATTAATACATGCACCACACGTCAGGGACCTCTTATTGGGGATACAACGTTACCTAAATAGTATAGCTAGTATCTTACAACCGTATGGCTATCGGTCGCTATAATATAGTTCCGAAAGGGCTGAACGATTTTAGGTACTTAATCTAAATAATTTCACGTCTTATTTTAGCAATGGTATTTAGTTGGTACCTGAGGTATGTATTGTACGTCTAATATACAGGTATGTACTAGGTAGTATAGCACACAAGGCGCATTGCGGGGAGGTAGCGCATGTATTGTAACTTAACTCGGGCCCAACTATTTACGTGATGTACCTAAGGCATATAGTAATTATAAAGCAACACCATGAAGCATAGAAGAAGAAGAGAGAAAAAAAGGGAAAGTTAAATAACTGCTGCAGACTGCTTACAGCTACTATATTTTTGTTTATGTGAGGATTAACGAGACTTAAGTTAATGTAATTTCCAACTATACCAACCTAACCTACCTAAGGTACAGAGAAATAGCGCTGAAAGGAGTATACGGCGATCCTTCGCGCGCAGGGGTTAGTGCCACTGAGCCCCCCCTCCCTATATAAGTACAATACCTAATTTTAACCTAACCCAACTTTTTAGTAACTATGCAAAACAAAGTGAGTAATATGCCAAGATGAAGTCTAGTTTAACTACCTGCTCAGACGGGTCGCATTATCGTGGGACGAAGGAAGACTTTAAACATAGGGACCTAATATAGCGGTATACTTGCATGTCTCCTTATGAAAACGCTACGGTAGCAGTCGCGCCATCTTTAGGCAGCACAATTCGGAGCCAATAGCGAGGACTGGGGTCTGCGGAGATGAAGACATATTGGTCTCGCGAAGGGTACTTGAGCGGATAGGGAGATATGCTCGTCGCGGCTTGGCTGGATACATGGGGTGCTTACACGAAGACGAGTGTGCTCCATCGCGAGTTTCGTTAAAGGGGTATTTAAGACCTGATGGTCGCCCCTCGTGGGAAGGACGATCTTCGTTATTACTGTTCAGTTCACCAGCTTGTCATTGAGCTTCATAGATAGGTAATACAGCAGCAAACAGGTAGCAGAATACCTTACGACTTTCGTTAACTGCTAGCTATCATGAAGCAGAGCATCCTGTTCGCGGTGGCTGCGGGCAGCCTCGCAGTCGCCCTTCCTCAACCAGATCCTCAACCAGACTTTGGTGTAAGTCAAGTTTCCTAGGTAGCTAAGTCATTCTAGACGATGATCTATCTCTCCGGACGACGACCACCCCTTAACGTGCACACACCGCTACCGTATATATATACCTACCTATATACCCACCGCTAACGCCCGTTTCCTCCCAGGCCATCGAGCTCGAAAACGTGACGCTCTCGAAATTCGAAGCGAGCAGCGACCTGGTGTCGCGGGACGGGGGCCCGTGGAACGGGCCGGTGATGGACATCAGCTTCCCGGACCCGACGCTGCTCATCGACGGCGACACGTGGTGGGCGTACGCGACCTCGAGCGACGGCCACGGCCACATCCCGCTCGCCAAGTCCACGGACGGCGGCGAGCGCTGGACCTGGACTAAGAAGGACGCCCTGCCCGACGTCGGGCCCTGGGTCGACCCCAAGGATAGGGGCATCTGGGCGCCGAGCGTGTTTAAAAACGACGCTGGGAAGTTCGTCATGTACTGTGAGTGAAACTTTTACTTTATAAGACCCCACCATCCAACCCTTCCCCCTCATATATATATACATAAGGAGATAAAAAAAAGAAGAGAGAGAGAGGTATAGTGGTAGTGGTGATAGTAATTAATTAGTAACTGACAACGATTGCCATATACCAGTCTCCGGGAAGCGCACGGGCGGGAGCCGGTGCGTGGGGACGGCGATAGCGGACCGGCCGTACGGCCCGTTCAAAGTGACAGCGCAGCCGCTGCTGTGCGACGACGCGGGCGGGGGGATCATCGACCCGGTGCAGTTCGACGACGGGCACAACCGGTGGGTCCTGTGGAAGGTGGACGGGAACTCGCTGGGCGGGCAGACCACGTGCACGGGCCGCCCGCACACCCCCGGGTACAAGCCGACGCCGATCCGCATCCAGCGCGTGACGCGCGACGGCCTCACGCTCCAGGGGAACGCCAAGACCATCCTCGACAACGCCGGCGCCGCGGACGACGGCGTCGTCGAGGGCCCGGCTATGTGGAAGAGGAGGCCCGGGTCTTATGTAAGTGCCCTTCCTGATTCAGCTGGAACATCATCCCTTTGCGCCTCTTGCCCCTTTTACTCCCCTATTCCCTTGCCCCCTTGCTCTTTCCTTACTTATGACATGTTGATTTTACTCATAATCCATATACACGTGAACGTCTAAAATCCATCCGAGGCATCCATAGATTGAGAAAAAGAAAAAGGGGAGAAAAGAATATAGCCAAACAAATATCTTAAGCTCGCATCGCATCACTTTTGCTTACACGGTGTCAACCAGGTCCTGTTCTTCAGCACGCACTGCTACAGCAGCGACAGCTACGACATCCAGTACGCGTGGGCCACGAAGCCGGACGGCACCTTCCAGCACCGGCGGACGCTTGCGCGGTCGGGGCTTAAGCAGCCGATGTACGGGCCGGGCCACATGGACATCGCGTCGGACGGGAAGACCATCGCGTTCCACGGCCGCGACAAGCCGGGGAACAAGAACACCAGGCGCCGCATGTATATCGGCAAGATCAAGTTCCCCGAGGGGGACTACAGCGAGGGTATTAAGGTGCTTAACTACCACGGCTAAAGTGGGGATGGATAAGAGTTTTGTATACGTACCTAATCTAACCATGTCCTCCTAGATAGGACTTGAGGTTAACGATCTTAGATACACCACATGTATCTTATATATATCTTATGCGTAAGTAATACTGTGTTTAAATGCGACATATTACTGCTTATATTCATTATATATTTAATTTCTTTATTTTAATGTTATAATTTATATGCTTTAAATTTATAATAAAAAAATATTTTTAATAAATTATTATATTAAATAATATAAAAATTAAATAAATATTATTTTAAAAATAAAATTTTTTATTATAATTTAAAATTTTTTTAATTATATATAAAAAATAATATATTAAATTATTTAATATATATAAAAAAAATTTATATAATTAATTTTATTATAATATTTTTAATATAAAAAATATTTTTTTTTATATTTTTTATTATTTTTAATAACTTTTTTAAAAAATATTTAATATAATTTAATTATATATAATATTTTAAATTTTATAAATAATAATAATAAAAGTAATTATTAATAAAAATTAAATATATTAATAAACTTTTATAATTAAATAATTTTCTTATAAAATTAATTATAATAAAAATTAAATTTTTTATAATTAAATATTATTATTAATATAAATATTATAATTTTATTAATTTTATGAATTTTATATTTTTAATTTTATATTTATATAATTTTATTAATTTTTTTTAATTTTTTTATAAATTAAATTAATTAAATAACATTTTTTTAAAAAATGTTATTTATAAAAACTTTTTTAACGGTAATTAAAATAATTAATTAATTTTAACTTTTATTATTTTTTTTTAAATTATTAATTATAAAAAATTAAAAAAAAAGGTTTTATAATTAAATAATTAAACATAATTATTTAATAAATTTATAATAATATTTATAATAAATTAATAATGTAATTGAATATTTAATTTTATTTTTATATTTAAATTTAATATTTTAAATTTTTTTTATTTAATTTATTTTTTTGTTTAATTTATTTTTTTATTAAATTTTTTTAATATTAATATATAATTTTTATAAATTAAAAAAATACAAGTTAATAATAATATAATAAATAATAATAATATTTAATAATTTATTTCATTTATATAAAAATATTAATAAAATTTAATAAATAATTAAAAAACTTTAATTTTTACATATAAATTATAATAAATATATTTAATATTTTCTTATTATTTAAAAAGATTTATTAATATATTAATATTATTAATTTTTTTAATAAATGTAAAATTAAAAATTTATAATATATAATTATTAATAAATTATAAATTAAAATTAATAATTAAAATTTGTTTTTAAAATATATATTAATTTTATTAAATTATTATATTATTTTTTAATTAATATTTTTTAAAAATTAAATATTTTAAATAATATAATTAATAATGCTTTTAAAAACGTTAACTTTAATAATAAAATAAAAATAAATATTATTATAAATTTTAATTTATAATTTTAATTTTAATTTATTTTAAAATATTTTTTATATAAGTTAATAAAAGTAAAATAACTTTAAATTTTATTATAAAATAATAAAAATAATAATATATTAATAATTAATATATATAATATAATAAAATTAATTATATTATAAAAGATTATATTTTTTTATTTTTTTATTTAAATTAAAATGTTAATTAAAATTATATAAAGAAAATTAATAATTATTATAAAAATAATTTAAATAATAAAGAAATTAATTAAAAATATAAAAAAATATAAAGTTTAATTTATAATATTTATATAATACGCTTTTAATTTTTTTAATTTCTTTTAATTAAAATTTTAATAATATTAATAATAATATTAATAATTTTAAATTTTTTAAAAAAATAATTATAATAAATATAAATTTATTATTTATAATTATATAATTTATATATTTATAATTTAATTATCAAAATCTTTTATAATTTCTTTATTATTTTTAAATTTTTTTTAATGTAATTATTATTAAATTTTATTATAAACTTTTATAATTAAATAACTTTTTTATAAAATTAATTATAATGTTTATTTTATTTTATATAAAATAATAAAAAATTAATATAATTTAAAAAAAATTAATATTAATAAATTTATTAATAAATGTTTATTAATTTATATATTTTATATTAATATATATTATATATTAATAATTATAAATAATTAATATTTAAAATTATTAATAAATTAAATATTAAATAGCTTTTAATTTTAATTAATATTAATTATTTTAATATTTTTAATTAAATAATTAAAAAATAATAAATAATTATAATTATATTTATTTATAATATTATATTTAAAAGAAATTAAAAAATTATATTAAAATAATTTATTCCAATAAAAATTAAATTTATTTATATTTTTAAAATAAATAATCTTTATTTTAATAATTTAATTTAATAATAATAAATAATTTTTAAAATTTAATAAAAAACCTTTTAATTTAAATTAATTTATTATATTATAATAAATAAATATATTATTTAATTAAAATATTAATATATAATTTAATTAATAATATTATTAATTTTAATAATATTTTAAAAAAATAATTAATTATTAATAAAAAGAATTATTAAAAATTATTTATAATAATATTTATATTTATTATAATGTTAATTAATTAAAAGTTTTTTATTTATAAAAATCTATTATATAATATTAAAATTAATTTAAATTTAATGAAATAATTTAATTAAAAAAATTAAATATATTTTATATTAATAATATTAATTATTATTAATATAAATATAAAATTGTTACGAACTAATAGACCGAGAAGCTATTCCGTAATAAAAAGCGGGGTTTTATGCCGTTAAAACCGGAAAAACTTTCGGAATACGTAAAGGAAAGTATGGATTTAATGGATTAAGTGGATTTTATAAGATTTAATACCAAATCTAACAAAATTAACCAAATTAACCCGATTTTAAAATAATAATAACTTTAAAAACAATAAAAAATCTATAAGATATTTAAAATATCATATATTTAATCATTTATTTACATTTTTTTAACTATTAATTTAAATCTTATATTTAACTTATATAAAAAAAAAAAACTTTAAGCTTTTTTATAAACACTTTTAATATTTAATTAATATTTAACTTATATTATTACTATTTACTTAAAAATTAAACCTTTAATTATTATATTTTAATAAACTTAAATATAAGTTTGTTACATTTTAATAACTTTTTAATTAATAGTATTACTAATTAAATATAACATAAACATTAATCTTAATAATAATATCCTTTTACTTATTTAAATTAATTATAATTCGTTTATTTTAAAATATTTATTAAATAAACCTTTTAAAAATTAACTTTTAATAAAAACTAACTAAATAAAATAATATAATAAACCTAATATATTACCTTTTAATTATATATTAAAACTTATTAATAATATAACTTTAATAAAAACCAAATCCCAAATAAAATCATTTAAAAAAAAAGTAAAAAAAACTACCGAAATTATTAATAAAAGGAAAAGAAAAGCTTTAATTAAAAAAAATTAAATAAACCTTTTAAGAAAAAGGTTTCAAAAAGTATATAAAGTTTATTAAACACTTAAAAACAAAATAAACACCTTAAAAAAAATTAACTAAACTTAAAGTTAAAAAAGAAAATAATAATAATAATAATAAAGATTTTAACTTACATTTAATATAATAAAACCTTATAGTTCTATTATTATTTAATAAAAGATTTAAGCCTTTTTTACCATTAAAATATAATAATACTACGAATTAATAATAAATGTAAAAAGGGAATAGCCCGAAATGCTTAAAAGCGGGGTTTAAAAGATATAAGGAATTGGATAAATTTCGGAAAGTATTATTAATATAAATGGATTTATTAGATTTGTTAAATTTGTTGGATTTATTAAATTAATTAAATTTACTAAATTAACCAGATTTACAAAGTACTATATAAAATATAAAAAAATAAAAAAGCTTATAAAATATTTAAACCGTTATATATTTAATTATTTATTTACATTTTTTTAATTATTAATTTAAGTTTTATATTTAATTTATATAAGGAAAAAAATTTTAAGCCTTTTTAATAAATACTTTTAATATTTAATTAATATTTAACTTATATTATTACTATTTATTTAAAATTAAAACCTTAATTATTATATTTTAATAACTTTTTAATTAATATTATTATTGGTTAAATATGGTATAAGCATTAATTTTAATAATATCCTTTTACTTATATAAATTATTTATAATTTATTTATTTTAAAATATTTATTAAATAAATTTCTTAAAACTTAACTTTTAATAAAATCTAATTAAATAAAATATTGTAATAAATTTAATATATTACCTTTTAATTATATTTTAAAATTAATAAATAATATAATTTTAATGGAAATTAAGTTTTAAATAAAATTATTTAAATTTAAAGAAAAGGTAAAAAAAACCATTAAAATTACTAATAAAGGAAAAGGAAAAGTAATTAAGGACAAAAGTAATAATAAAAACAATATAAAATAATTAAAAACAGATATAAAAAAAGTATATAAAGCTTATAAAGTGCTCGAAAATAAAATAACAACTTTATAAAATAAGCTTTTTGCAGTTAAGAAAAAAAAGAATAATAATAAACTTAACTTATATGTTACGAACCAACATTCGTCAGAAAACGTACTAGTCCAGGCAACGGGAGCGGGGATGTCCCAGGGGAACGGATAAACCCCGGTTACGGACTAGACCTCGTACGATTTGATTGATTTAACTGATTTGATTGATTTGATCAAATCAACCAAATCACCCAAATCAACCACATCACGATACCCTCAAAGGAAGTAGGAGAAGAATAGACAATCGGACTATAAAAGAACCACCATGTATCTAAACACTCATTTACATTTCCTTAGCTATCAATCTAAGTCTTATATCTAACCCATATGAGGGGAAGGACTCCAAGCCTTCCTGACGAACACTTTCAACGTTTTATTAACACTTAACCCGTATCGCTACTGTTTACCTAAAATCAAGACCCCTGTTACTACACTCTAACGGACCTAAGTGTAAGTTCGTCACATTATATTTAATATAATAAAGTTTTATAGTTCTTTTATTATTAAATAAGGGATTTAAATCCTTTTTACTATTAAAATATAATAATATTACTTAATTATTTTACATTTTATTAATATATATACGAAAATATTATTTTAATATTTAATTTAAATGTTTTATTTATTTATTTAATTACAGATAATATATTATAAATAATTTTTATTTTACTTTTATTTTTACTATTAAGCTAATTTAAAATTTAAATATAAATAACTTATTTTTATTTAAAATAATATATTTTAATAATCCATATTTATTAACTATATATTTAAAAAATACATAAATTAAGTTTTTAATTATATTAAATTCTTTATAAAATATAAAATATCCGTATTTAATTAATTTATTAATTATTACTTATATATTATTATATAATATATTAATTATAAATTCTTTTAATAATAGTAACTTAATGATAAAATTTTATATAATAATTTTTTAAACTTTGTCCGGAATTTTTATAAGTTACGTAAGCCCATATAGCTTATATTTAATTACTTTTATTTTATTGCAAGTATTACAATTATTAATTACCTTTTTAATTATTTTTAATAATTTAAGGAAGTTATAATTTCTTATAATTTATTATATAATTTAAAAGATTTTTTAATATTTATGTAATAAATACTTATAATATTTTTTAACGAATTTATGTTATAAGGTTTTAAATACGTATATTTTTTTTAAATAAGTGATTATATTATTTCTTATTTTAATTTTTAAAGGTAATTTTTTATCGGGTATAATTGTTTTAATGCATGTTATTCATGTATTATTTTTTTCCGTAATATATAATATAAATAAAACAAATGTTCCTTATTTATTTAACATAAATATTACCTTTTCTTTTATTATATCTTTTATACTAATACCATTAAGTTTATTAAATACATTTACTTATATATTTACTTTTTTTATAATATAAATTATTTTAAAATTAAAATTATTAAAATATTTTACCCATTTTTAAACTTTAAATTTTAATTTTTAAATAATTATTAACATTTTAAAGTTATTATAATTAAAAAAAACTGTAACTAGTTTTTTTATTTCATTAAACTAATATTTCTATTTTTTAAATGCTATTACAATAATAAGTAATTCCTTATCGTAAGTTTAATATTTTATTTAAGCTTTTTTAAAAGTTTTAAATAAATATACTATTAAGTATTATATTTTATTATTTTTAAATTATTTTAAAATCACGCTTATAATTATATTAAATTTATTAATATAAATTTATTTTAGCTAATTTAGTTTAAATAATCTTATTATTAAATTATTAATAATAACTTCTTATATTTTTTTAAAAGCCTTATTTATTTTTACCATCCATTAAAAAACTCCTTTTTTTCCTTATATAGTAACTATAATAAAATCTATAATTTTACTACTCGCACGACGGTTTTCCCGGGGGGAAATACGTGCTGTCATCGAACTCCCCGACTGGGACAACGCACGGAGTTCCAAGTAAAGGAATATTGGCTTTGAATGATGCTTATAGAAAGGTTTTTAGGGGGAGGAGGGTCCCTGTTCATAAAAGGATAGTAGTTAAAGAAAATTAGAAAAATAAGCGGGTTTAATTAACATAAAGCCTTATCATAATCCAATAACAGTAGATGTAATTTTTCGATAGTATAATTAATATTGTTTAACGTTAGTGGTTCGGAAGCACCCGGGCATTTGAAGAGGATTTGAAGCGTTAGCAGTGATCAGTTATATATCTACTATTACTTAATACGCTTACCCCTTTTATATGCATAACAGCAATAAGTTCGCCAGATATCAATTGATTGTGCAATCTACTTAAGCCTCTATATAGGACTCGTGGAGATTATATTAATGGGACGATAATCTTGTACCATTTCCGGCGCGCAATAGCCTAACTTGCCTATCAATACCTCGTATATCCATATCAGGTAGCTTGGATTATATATGATGAGCAAAAATAATAAGCAAAGTAAATTGTTAAGTAGCCCTATCGGAAGTTATACTACGGATTGGGGTCTAATATAATACGTCTAACCGTGTTCTAAGTGGGGAATATTTTAACGCTAGGAAATATACATCCAATGAAACATTTCTTCCTCCATAACTTACATACAAAATTTAAGAAACAGTGATCTGAATTCGTTATAGAATAAATTCGTTATATACCGTATTCGTTATGGCCAGGTTTTAGTACAGATGCATGCACCATATATGCACCCAATCAAGTGACAACAACCCTTCGTAAACTCTTGTCGCCTTGCGACTCAAGTAATACTCGCTGAAATGACCCAGCTAAGGACGTTAGCAACATATAAACATGCATCCCCCCTCGAAAAACCTGGCCTTCTTTCTTAGCTTCTACTGTTGCTAAAACACGCCTCAGTTGTGTCTCAGTCATATATCTGGAAGGAACTCTTCAGCTTTATTTCCCCCAGGGTGGTACTCATTCGCAGCCAACATGGGTAATATAAAGTCCAGGCTCGTATTAGAGTTTACTTCAGATGGAGAGTTGGACATCGATGCCCTAGCCAAAAAACGCCTCGCCATCTCCCAGCAGGAAAGCTCTCGCGAGAGACGGGCTCGTATCGAATGCCTCCCAACCTTGATTGACGGAGGGCCATCTGCAGCAGTTGCTTTCTGGTACCCGTCAGACCATCCATTCGATTACGGCGAGGCATCCATAGGCTTAAACCGTAGGGAGGTTATTTCGGATACTTACGTTCAGAACGATGGGCCATGGAGTGGTGCGTAACCCCGTATCATGTTTCTTAGTATTGCCTAGCATTAACAAGGTCGCTCAGGGATCGTGAGAGTAGAAGCGCTATTTCTGGGGCGCACGGGAAAATGGTGGCGAACGACTGGGTCCGCGGTCATCTTTGACGATTACCATGTCATGACTGTCGGTCACAATGTCTGGTCTCGGGAAGGCGGGCTCGCCTTATTCGTTAGTATCCATCGGGACAGGCGTGCGGATCCCGAACACTTAGACACGCGCTATGTCGATGCCGGGGCCGTTCACTACCAGTGGGCCAAGGCATGCTCGGAGGCGAAAGAGTCTAAGTTCATGGGAAAGGCGGCGTGGGAAAACGATTTCGCCATTCTTCGCGTCTCGAAGCCTTTCCATGAGGGTTGCCGACGAATGGAGTACGGGAAGACACCACTTGGTGATACTAATGTCGGGATATACGGTTTCCCTCGCGACATGTCTATCGACAATAAGGTATGGCAGGCTAGCCTTTGCTTTAGCCGAAGCACAGTCACATATGCGCCTACTACTAGCACTATGCTCGACCACGATGGAGACACAGCAGGTGGTATGTACAAACGATCCTAGCAAGGGGAGATACTCGCCCCCCACCCCACTTTATATATATTTTAGGGGGAGGGGCAAGGTTTCTTATAACCCTGTGCTCTCTTCACTTTCCAGACGATTGCTTACATTTTCAACTCTTCATAGGTAACTCCGGTGGTCCTGTTGTCGATAATGCGTCCGGAAAAGTGATCGCCTTGCATCGAGGATATGACAAGGTGAAACTTCATAGAAGGGCTGAGGTGGATCTGGCTGAGATTAATAAAGCGGTCGCCCTTCTAGTTAAGGGTAACGATCCCGAAAAGTTCAGCCAGGCTATTGACGTTTTGACCGGGGAAGAATCAGTAGAATACCTCCGCGTCAGAAAGGGACCCAGGTTCTCAATTGGAGAGTGTACCGCGGCTCTCGTTTTTGATTGCGACTGAACATGCAGGCCGAGGAGGCACCGGACTGACTTTGTATTTGTGTTGTTTGCTTTGGAATGATAGGGTAAGGCCAGGAGTGATAGGATATAGATATTAGAGGATAGGATTTCAAGCCTAAGGAAACGGCTAGATAAGTTAGCGATGATATTATGAAGGGCATCTGAGGTATTTCACTAGACTTCACTATAATAATATTATAATTAGGTCAGTAGCAGCTTACTATGAGGTAGGGACCTGAGATTTGTATGTGTGGGCAACTGATAGGCAGGTGGTAGGTAACCCCACCATTTCTGTCGGAGTGTTGCTATTTCAGTAGTAGTCATTTTCAGCACCGTTGTCCTCACCGCCTGCCCAAAAGGTCTTGCTACTAGAGATTCCCCCACCTATTTTTGATTTATTTGCACCACCACGTCAACCATTATATCGTATTAAATCAAACGATCTAGTATATGAGAATTATATTGTTGGTTCAAATTTAATTAGAGCTTTTTAATAATATAAATTTCAATTAGACGTATATGGTATTTCAACATTTATCTAAGTGCGAAAGTAGGTTAGGTATCTCGTATAGGTGGTGGATGGCCCGCTTCAGCGGCTGCGCACCCATTTAATTGAATATATCTTGAATAGCTTTTGAAATCTTGCATGCATCTAATTAAGATTTATATCATTAAAAAGCTCTAATTGAGGGAAAACTAACAATATCATTCTTATATGTTAGATTGTTGGATTTGATATGATATAATGGTTGACGTGGTGGTGCAAATAAATCGAAAATAGGTGGGGGATTCTCTAAACTTTCTGCCAGTTTTTTTAAAGGCGGTAAGAAAATAAGTGCTGAAAATGACTACTACTGAAATAGCAACACTCTTCTGTAAGTAAACCGTCCGTAATGCCTCAAATCCTTACACAATACAACACACTTTTGATGCGCGTCCAATTCCACATTATGATCATTAAAAGTGATCGGCAACGAAGCGCCTAGCAGCAGGGTTATCAGAGATCTGCTTTTCGCATTCGCCAATCTGAAAAATCCCCACAATTTTCGTCGTCTTAGACAATGAAACGCGCATGCGCTGACATACCGTACGAAAACAGGCTTGTCCAAAATGCGTGGATATGGTGTTGCATTAGGTAGGTATGGACGCCATAACAATCGCATATGCAAAATATGATGACATCAAACCAGAAGAGTATATAATTCTTTCGCAATCTACCAATATCCCCATGTCAGGTACCCAGTACCCAATCAGCCCAGAACCATATTCTATCATATCACTTTTTGAGCCCGCGCTCCCATTTTCCCCATTCTATATACCTTCGTCCTATTCATCCCACTTAACAAAGCGAATTCGTTATTCCTTGTTGCCTTGCAACGCTTGCTCAACCTTAGCGATAAAAGGCTGCATCCCAGATTCCAACACAGAACTCATCGCCCTTGATGACCGAAGAGTCTTCCGTTGAATTCTCCTCGGTGAAATCATCAATGAACTGCATGAATCTATGCGGATCATTACCATGGACCTGAAGAAGGACTGCCTTGTTGATTAGAGGAGTGGTTTGAGTCTTTTTGGCGAAACCTCGATGCAACCCAAAGGCAGTTCCAGAGGAAATATCGACGACGGGGCCACCCGAACTGCCTGCAGAAGTTTCAAAGGGTCAGTCATAAGCTTGAAAAGTACGAGAAACGGCAAAGCGTCACTAGTATCTCCTATTTGAGGTACCATTTGTACGTACCATATTCAGTGTCTCCCTTGTGATCGAGTAGACCGCTGACATTAGGTGCGTATTTGACTTGATGACTCGTGCTGTAGCGGAGACGGGGCCCGCCCCTAGGGAAGCCATATATACTGACATCGGTCGGATGAGTCGGCGGCTCCTGGTATGCCATCGGCTGTACTCCCCTGTGGAAGGGTTCCGAAACGTGAAGAATAGCAAAATCATTCTTCCTTGTAGATTCACTCGTATCTCCGGGATTTCTAGCCCACTGGTAATGGACAGCACCAGCATCCACGCAGCGCATATTTTCCTGGCTAGGATCAGCGCGTATATCTCGAATAACTGTGATAGACGATGCAAGTCCAAAATTGCTATCCCAGATAGCATGTGCGACTGTCATTATATAGTAATCATTAATGGCGACTCCTGTTGACTTCAATACTTTGCGGCGAACGCCAGGCGCCTCAAAAGTCGCTACCACCATCATGACACCTAGATGATGTCAGTGATAGGGAGGGGTGGATAGGAGCCTAAAACACTCACCACTGACGGAGCCACCGTCCTGAACAGTATCCTCTGGACAGTCCGCCATCGGGTTCTCCTCCAAGATGGCCTCGTTACCAGAAGATGTACGCCGAAAAACAACTGCCTCTGGCATACACCTATCGATCAGGGCTCGACGGCATCGGAACTGAGCTCGTATTTCGCGAAGACGCATATTGCGAGCTAGTTTATTGCGAGCTTTGGTCTTGCGAGCTATGATCTTGCGAGCTATAGTCTTGCGAGCTTCCATCTTCTCAGTCAACTGTTTCATAACTGTAGGTCGATACTTACGAGCTCGATTTTTGAGAGTCGAATCCTTGGGGACTCCATTCTCATGATTGCTATTGCACGAGACGCCATAGAGACGAGTGCTATCCAATGTGTCTGTATTTGTCGCATTGTCATCTAGGGAAACATCCAGTACGCGTTCGGTTAGCTGGGTCCCCATGGTTTTGAATCGCCGCCTTGTCGGTAATAATGAAGCCTTACGAGTCACTATTAGGTGACCTGTATGTCTAGATGTATGTCTAGATGAAATGGATGGGGAAGAATCTGGTTGACAAGTTCCTCTGCCAGGACATGTTAAGCACCCTGGGTTCGATCTCACTTCTATACTGTTTTAGTGCCATGATTTATGATTAAGTACCAAAGTACTCTTGACGGGTTATGTGGTTAATCCTCATGCTTGGGGCATTTCTTGGACGCTGTTTCGGCGATGACCTTCATACTCATGCAGAGGTTTACACAGTTCCGTTGAGAAAAACCTCCGTGAGTTTTAAATTTACATACTAACCCCTCCTGCCCTTTATTTACACCCAATCAAAATCCCCATTCTCCACAAAAGGCTTCGTTTCTCATCTTACACAGCTTAACGCACCAATCAATTAATTTTTAATGTTAGTAATGCTATTATATTTAAGTAGTAAAAGGGTTTAAATCCTTTATCGGATAATAGTGACTTTTAAGTGGCTCAAGTACCGGGGAATGGTAAGTTTTTCTTTATTATTCTTTTTCCGTTTTAATTTAGTTAATTTATTTTAAAAGATTGTTATTTTGTTTTTAAGTTTTTAATAAATTTAATATATTTAATTTATATTTTTTTTAATATAATTATATTATTATCGTTATTTTAAGCATTTTTTTTTATTAATAATTTTAATAATATTTTTTACTTTTTTTTTAAGTTTAAATGATTTTATTTAAAATTTGGTTTTTATAAATGTTATATTATTTATTAATTTTAAAATGTAATTAAAAAGTAATAAATTTAATTTATTAATATAATATTTTATTTAATTAATTTCTTTTAAAAGTTAAGTTTTAAAAGATTTATTTAATAAATATTTTAAAAGTAATTAATTATATATAATTTATAAAAGCGAAAAAATATTATTAAAGTTAATATTTATATTATATTTAATTAGTAATATGTTATAAATTAACAAGTAATAAAATTATACTTAATATAAAAATAAAAATGTTAATTAATAATAATTTAACTAAATTTCGGATAAATAAATTTTATAGATTTTATAGATTTTATGGATTTTATGGATTTTAATAAAATTTATAAAATCTTTAAAAACTATAAAAATTACAAAATCTTAACGAAATAATATGTAAATAAAAAAGCTTATAAAATATTTAAAATTATTATATATTTAATTATTCATTTATATTTTTTTAATTATTAATTTAAGTTTTATATTTAACCTATATAAAGGGAAAGATTTTAAGCTTTTTTAATAAACATTTTAACATTATTAACATTTAATCCGTATTATTTATTATTTACTTAAAATTAAAACCTTAATGTTACGAACTAATAGCACGGGAACCATATTTAGTATAAAAGCAGGGGTTTTAAAACGTACAATTAGGAACGGATAAACCTCGGATAACCTAATGGAGGGAAATAATCTTAATAATCTTAATGATTTTAATATAATGTCTAAAGTTATTAAAATTACACCCTTAAAGTAAAAAATATAAAAAATCTACAAGATATTTAAACTATTATATATTTAATTATTTATTTACATTTCCTTAACTATTAATTTAAATCTTATATTTAACCCATATAAAGGAAAAGATTTTAAACTTTTTTAATAAACATTTTAACATTTATTAATATTTAATTTATATCGTTTATTATTTACTTAAAATTAAAACTTTAATTATTATATTTTAACGGATTTAAATATAAATTTATTACATTTTAATAGCTTTTTAATTAATATTATTATTAATTAAATATAACATAAGTATTAACTTTAATAATAATATCTTTTTACTTATATAAATTATTTATAATTTATTTATTTTAAAATATTCTTTAAATAAATTTCTTAAAAATTAATTATTAATTAAAATTAATTAAATAAATAAACATAACGAACCTAATATATTACCTCTTAATTATGTCTTAAAATTAATTAATAATATAATTTTAATAAAAACCAAATTTTAAATAAAAACATTTAAACTTAAAAATAAAATAAAAGAAACTATTAAATTTACTAATAAAAGAAAAGAAAAAGTTTTAAAAAAGGAAAACGAAATAACTACCTTAAGAAAAAAACTCCAAAGAGCATATGAGGCCCACTTAACATTAAAAAATAAAATAACTGCTTTAAAGAAAAAATTAATTAAACTTAAGCTTAAACATGATAATAACGATGATAAAGAACTTGACCCGCGCCCGGTACAATAAGATGCTACAGTCCCGCTACCATACTAAAGATTAGCAATTAACGGACAACTAATTAAATATAATAAAAAATAAATTAAACGAGAAATCATAAATTTCCCAATCCGAATTTAATAAAAAGAATAGTTAATCTCCTTTAATATTATTAACACCCAGTATAACATAGTTTTAAAAAAACCTTAATTAAAAGTTAATAACCCGAAAATAAATTAGCAGAAAAATACGATTAAGTAACTATCTTTAAAACTAAGTACAAAAGGTTATAAACTTAAGTATCGGAAAGAAACTAACTTAAACGAACTTAATATAGTAATAAACAAACACATATTCGCAGCTTTTAAAAAAACCTATAAAATAATACTTTTATACATATTATAATTTACAAAATTAATTAAATAAATAAAATAATAAAAAACTATAAAAAGAAAAATTAAAATAATATATAATAAACTTATTAACATACTTAAAAAATACTAAAGAAAATACTTAAAATTATTTGTAAAAAAACTAAATATAAATATAAAAATATTAAATTATAAACCTTACAATTATAAAATTAAATTAAAAAAAACAACTACTTAAATTTAATAAAATATACTTATTAAATATAAATAAATAAAAAGTATTAATAAAAATCATCAAATAAAAACTCGAAAAAAAATATATACGAAAATTAAACTTACTAATAAATAATCCAATCTTTTTAATACTTAAAAAAAATAAAAATAAAACACTAAAATTTAATAACAATAAAAATATAATATACTAAAATATATATAATTATTAATATTTTAATTTTATTATTAAATAAAATAATTACTCTTTATTTAATATTAATAATTTAATAAAAATAATAAAAAATATAAAATGGTTTATAATATTAAACTTTAAAAAAACCTTTTACTTAATTTAAATAATTAAAGGAAATAAATAAAAAATAATAATATAAACCCCTTTTAATTATTATAAATACTTAATTATATTATTTAGATTTACAAATACGCTAATAACATTTTAAAAAATAATTAAAATTATATTACAAAAATTTTTAAAAAAAAACAGTTTTTATTTACTTAAACAATATCTTAATTTTTTCCAAAACCTTTAACTAATATAAAAAATACATAAACAAAATATTAAAAACCTTAAACGAGGTTAAATTACTAATAAACTTAAAAAAAAGTAAGTTTTATATATAAAAAATTAATTGCTTAAAATATATTATTACATTTAAGTAAATTAAAATATAAAATTTAAAAATAATAATAATATAAAAATAGCTAATACTAAATAATATTATTATTATATAATAATTCTATAGTTTTATTAATTATAATAAATAATTAATAAAAGATTTTAATAAAATTATAAACTTTATTATAATTACTATATAAAGAAAAGAAAAAGCCTTTTAATAAACTAAAAAAGCAAATTGCATTTTTAAAAAAATATAAAAAATTATTATAAACAATTTAATAATATAATTATTTAAGCTAAACCAATTAAAACAAATTTATATAAACAAATTTAATATAATTATAAGCGTAATATTAAAATAATTTAAAAATAATAAAGTATAGCACTTAATAGCATATTTATTTAAGATTTTTAAAGGATTTTAAATATAATACTAAACTTATAATAAAAAACTACTTATTATTATAATAGCATTTAAAAAATGGAAACATTAATTTAACGGAACGAAAGAACCTGTTATAGTACTTTCCGATCATAATAACCTCAAAACGTTAATAACTATTTAAAAGTTAAAATCTAAAGTTCAAAAATAAGTAAAATATTTTAACAATTTCAACTTTAAAATAATTTATATTGTAAAAAAAGTAAATACACAAATAAATGCACTTAATAAACCTAATAGTATTAACATAAAAAATATAAAAAAAAAAGTAATACTTATATTAAACAAGTAAAAAACACTTATTTTATTAACATTATATCTTACAAAAAGAAATAACATATAAATAACATATATTAAAATAACCATATTTACAGAAAAATTACCCGCAAAAATTAAAACAAAAAATAACATAATTACTTACTTAAAAAAAATATATGTACTTAAAACCCTATAACATAAATTTGTTAAAAAATACTATAAGCACTTATTACATAAATACCAAAAAGATTTTCGAATTATACAATAAATTACAAAAAACTATAATTTCTTTAAACTATTAAAAATAATCAAAAAAATAATTAATAACTATAACACATATAATAAAATAAAAATAATTAAACATAAATTATATAAACTTACATAATTAATAAAAATTCCGAATAAAATATAAAAAACTATAACATAAGATTTTATTACTAAATTACCACCGTTAAAAAAACCTATAATTAACATATTATATAATAACATATAAATAATAATTAATAAACTAACCAAATATAAACATTTTATACCATATAAAAAATCTAATACAATTAAAGACCTAATTTACACCTTTTTTAAATATATAATTAATAAATATAAATTACTAAAACGCATTATCTCAAATAAAAATACGCTATTTACATCTAAATTCTAAACTAACTTAATAATAAAAATAAGTATAAAATAAAAACTATTCACAATATATTATTTACAATTAAACAAATAAACAAAATAATTAAATTAAATATTAAAACAATATCTTTATATATATATTAACAAAATATAAAATAATTAAGTAAAATTATTACTTTAAATAAAAATTGCATATAATAGCTTTATAAATAAAAATATAAAAATATTCTTATTTAAAATAAATATCGGTTACAATTTTATTATTATAAAATTAATTAATATAAAAAAATATTTATACTTAAAGCAAAAGCTATAGCAAAATAAATCATTACTACGTAAAGATATTTAATAAATAAACTTAAGTTCTTATAAATAAAAATAAAGAAATATAATAATTAATATAAAATTAAAAGACTAATTTTCAAAAAGGGAAATAAGGTTTACTTATTATAATAAAATATTAAAATTAAAAAACTAAATGAGAAATTATAATTATAAAAAGTTTAAACCTTTTAAAATTGAAAAAGTTATTTTAAAAACTAATTATAAATTATTATTACTAGCAAAAACAAAGTTACATTTAATCTTTTATATTTCCTTATTAAAAAAAGCACCTAAAAATGTACCCATATAAACTACCTTAAACGTTAAAACTAATTAAAAATATAAAATCGAAAAGGTATTAAACTTTAAACAATTTAAGAATTAGATTAAGTATTTGGTTAAATGGAAGGATTATTCATTAAAAGAAAACATATAAAAATTAATTAAATATTTTAAAAATGCTTAAAAATTTATTAAAATGTTTTACTGAAAAAATCTTAACTACCTATAAATAAAAAAAGATCTAACCCTAAGTTAAAATTATTTTAAAAAACAGCAGCCCTACCAAAGTTGCCCTTAGAAAAATTAAAAAGCATAAATAAATTAGCTTAATTAAAAGTATTTTAATTCTTACCCTTTTTTTTTTCCTCCTTTAAACGATCTAACTTTACCTTATGCTTAAATATACAAAAAGCTTTACCCTTAATAACATCTTTTTTCTAACAAATTTCCTTTAAATAAAAAATATAACTTAACATTTTTTTTTAATATTAAAAGATATGTTTAAAAATATTAGAAATATTTTCTTAATATTATATTATCGCATCTTTAATCCTTAAACGTTTATCCCATAAAAATTTGATTTTTTGTTTTAATTTATTAAAAGAATTTATTTTTCAAATATCATAATTAAAATATTAACTTTTTCGAGTATAAACGTTATAAGACGAAAAATCAGGCAAAAAAATATAAAAAAACTTCTTAAAATATTCGCAATTAAAATATAAAATAAAGGTAACACCGATAAATTTAATATAAAAAGTACGAAATTCCTTACTTTTCCGTTAATTAATACGATTTTTACATTTTACAATAGATTTTAATACGCAATTCAATATCTTAATAAATTAGCTCAAAAAGTATAAAAGAAAAAGAAAACAATATAAGGAACGCACTTACTAATAAATCTTTAAAAATAAAAAACTTAAAAGAAAAAGAACAATATTACAAACTAACAGCATAAGAACTATACTTAATATAAAAGTAAAAGTTTTAAAATATACAATTAAAAACAGATAAACCTCGAATAACCTAATAAAAAGAAATGATCTTAATGATTTTAATAATCTTAATAAAATTACCAAGATTATTAAGATTATAATAGCTTTAAAGTAAAAAATATAAAAAATCTACAAAATATTTAAACTATTATATATTTAATCATTTATTTACATTTCCTTAATTATTAATCTAAATTTTATATTTAACCTATATAAAGGGAAGGACTTTAAACCTTCTTAATAAATATTTCAACATTTATTAACACTTAACCCATATTATTTACTATTTACCTAAAATTAAAACCCCAGTTACTATACTTTAACGGACCTAAATGTAAGTTCGTCACACCTAATTATTATATTTTAACGGACTTAAATGTAAGTTCGTCATATAATAATATTAATTAAAAAGTTATTAAAATGTAACGAACTTATATTTAAATCCATTAAAATATAATAATAATAAAGTTTTAATTTTTAAGTAAATAATAATTAATATAAATTAAATGTTAATAATATTAAAAGTATTTATTAAAAAAGTTTAAAGTTTTTCCTTTTATATAAGTTAAATATAAAATTTAAATTAATAGTTAAGAAAATGTAAATAAATGATTAAATATATAATAATTTATATATCTTAATTGCCCCTTTTATTCTGTTTTTTTTATAGTTATTAATATTTTAACGGATTTAGTTAATTTAGTTAATTTAATTAAATTAGTTAAATTATACCTAAATCGCGACTTTTACCGACGTTTAATTATAATGTTAACAACCCCGCTCCTATTATTTTAGCTAATTTTATTTCTAATGGATATTAGTTCGTAACACTTTTAACTTAATTTTATAATTGTAAAATTTATAATTTAAAACTCTTATATTAATATTTAATTTCTTTATAAATAATTTTAAATATCTTTTTTAATATTTTTTAATACGTTAATAAATTTATTATATATTATTTTAAATTTTCTTTTAATTATTTTTTATTATTTTATTTATTTATTTAATTTTGTTAATTGTAATATATATAAAAATATAACCTTATAAAGTTTTTCAAAAGTTATAAATATATACCCTTTTATTATAGTATTAAGTTCATTTAAATTAACTTTTTTTTAATACTTAAATTAATAACTTTTAATACATAGTTTTAATAATAATCATTTAATAATATTTTTCTTTTAATTTATTTTTAAATTATTAACTTTTAATTATAATTTCTTTAAAATCATATTATATTTAATCTTAATAATATTACAAAAAATCTCTTATTTTTTTTATTAAATCCGAATTAAAAGATTTATAATTTCTTATTTAATTTATCTTTTATTATATTTAATGGATTTTCTATTAATCGTTATTCCCTTATATAACTATTCCTTATTTTAATATTTAATCTCATATTTATTAATTATATTTAATTATATGATATTTACCGAATATTTTAAATTACCAAATATTTTAATCCTTTCGTTATTTTATTCCATTATAGCATACAAATAATTATTATTTATTTATATTATATTAAAATTTATTTTAATAATATTTTTATTTAATATCCTTTTTAAGATTTTATTATTTTATTTAACTTACTTTTTAACAATTTTTAATAAAATTTCATTAATAATTCTTCTATTTTTATATACTTTAATATATTTTTTTAAAATAATAAACTTATAAATTATATATATTTAACATTAATATTAATTACAATTTTCCTAAATTCTTCCCTTATAAATACATTTTTTAAATTTATTTTTAATTAAAAAAACAATACCTATAATAATATTATTTATTTATATATTTTTTAATAAATTAAGTTCGAACTTAATTTTTACTTTCTTAATTTATTTTCGGAAATAAATAAATAAATATCCTTTAATTAATTTAAATTAAAAGTTAATATAATATTTAGCTTTAATATATATATATAATAATAATCATTTAAATAAAAAACCTAAAATATCTTTTTATATTTTTCATATTTTGGGTATTATTAGGGATTATATATATATATTTTTAATTATTAATTAAGTTTTTTAATTTTAAAAATATTAATCCATTCTTTTATATTTAATAACTTTTTTTATAAAACTTTTTATAAAATATATATAATTCTTAAAATATCTACGTTAACATTTCATAAATCCTTTTATATTGTTAAAACGTTTTTTTTTATTAAAAAAACTTATTTATAATTAATTCTATTAATTTTACTTTTATATTAATGATCCTTAATTCCTATATTCCTTTAATAACTAAGAATTACTATATTTTTAATTTTTATAACTAAATCTAAATTAATATAAAAAAAATCTAAACTGTTTATTTATTTATTAAGAATATATTAAACTTTTAATCTTCCTATTTTTTTTAATAATTTGTTATTATATAAAAATATTATTATTTTCTTTAAAAAGATCTCCGAGGGTGTTAAGGAATAAGGGTTTATAATTTTCCTTATTTATTATCTAAGATTATATTTTATCGGGCTCGTAAAAAAGCCACTCGTTTAAAGGCCATAATATTTTAATAATTTATTCTTTTAATAAGTTTAAAACTTAATTAATTTAGTTTTTTATAAATTGTTTTTTTCTGGTTTTTTTTAATAATATAATTATACTTTTAAAATTAAATACTTTTTATATAAAAAGTCTTTAATTATTTTTTTTATTAATCTTTTTTCTATTAAATAATTATATTATTTTTTTAACAATTTAAGATATTTTATAAGTAATTTTTATTAATATCTTAACCCTTTTTAATATTAATTAAGGATAAATTCTATTGTAATATAAAGCTGTTTTTTATTCTTACTTATTATTATTAAGGTGTTTAAAATAATCCCAATAGTAATAATTGTTTAAGGTAATGTAATTTTTAATGTTTTAAGTAAATTAGATGTAAAATGCTTTAAATAATATTGTTTTTATTATCTTAAGTTTTAATGTACTTTCGGGAACTTTAAGCTATTTTTTGAGGGCTTTATAAGCTTTAATTATATATCTTATTTTGTTATAATTATAATATTTAACTTTAAATATATTTTTTTAATTTTTTATTTTAATAGTATTAAAGTTTATTTTTTTAAGTTCTTCGTGCGTTTAAGTGAAAGATATCCTTTTAATCTTTTTTTAAAACCTTTTATACGATTTTTTATTATAGTTAAAATTTTATTAAATATAATTATTAATATGCTTAGGTCTTTTTTCCTTTGAGATCTTGTTTTTTATTTATGTTGTTAATCTTTTATAAAAATAATTAAATTATATATTTTTTAAGAATTGGGTTATTATTATTAAACGTTTAAACTTAATAATATATTTAAAAATTCTTTTAATTTATTTAAAGTTTTAAATGGCTTTTCGCGTATTTTCCTTTTTAAACAAATTTTCAAATATTAATTATATTTTATTTTTGAAGTTTTTATATTTATTAAAAATGTATTTAAATTTTTCCAATTTTTTTAAGTTATATTTAAATAATTCTTTAAAATCGGTTAAAGCTATATAAAAACATTTCTTATAAAATATTAATAAACCATTAAAACCTTATACTTATTCTTATTAAAATTAATCTAATAAAAGATTAAATAAAATTTAATTATATTAAATTAACCTTTTATATTTATAATGTTATTATATTTAAGCAGTAGAAAAAACTTAAATCCTTTTTTAGTTAATAATGGGACCATAGTGTTTCGTTGTATTAAATATAAGTTAAGCTTTTTCTTATTATTATTTTTATTTTATTTAAATTTAATTAATTTACTTTATAAGTTTATAACTTTATTTTTAAATTTTTAATAAGTTTAATAAGCTTTAGTTAATCCTTATTATAATAAAATTATATTACTTTTATTATTGTTTTTATTATTTTAAGCTTTTTTTTTCTTTTATTAATTACTTTAATAGTTTTTTTTTTAATTTCTTTTTAAATATTTTAATTTAGGATAGTTTTAATTAAGATTTAATTTTAATTAAAACTATATTATCTATTAATTTTAAAATATAATTAAAGGGTGATAAATTTAATTTATTAATATTATATTTTATTTAATTAATTTTTTCTAAAAGTTAAGTTTTAGGAAAGTTATTTAAAAAATATTTTAAAAATAATAAATGTGACGAACTTACACTTAAGTCCGTTAGAATATAGTAACTGGGGTCTTGATTTTAGGTAAACAATAAGCAATACGGGTCAAATGTCAATATAACGTTAAAAACGTTCGTTAGGAAAGCTTAAAGTCCTCCCCCTTATATAGGTTAAATATAAGACTTAAATTAATAGTTAAAAAAATGTAAATGAATAATTAAATATATAATGGTTTAAATATCCCCGTAGTCCTTTTTACTTATATATTATCTTGTTAAAATCTTATGGTTTTTATTGTTCTTAAAGATTTTATAAATTTTAATAAAATCTTTAAAATTTATAAGATCTATAAAATTTATAAGATCCATTTATTTAAAGTTTAATCAAAACGTTATTAATTAATACTTTACTTTTATATTAAATATGGTTTTGTTATCTGTTAGTTTGTAACACCATTCCTTTTCTTCTAAGTTTTTTGCCCTTAAAAATCCCGGTAAGTCCTTCTTTTTATTTTTTTTTATTTTTGCTTTATAAAGTTAACTCTTTATATTATAATATTAGAACATATTTTAAAAGCTATTACGAAAACCCAATATCGGCTTAATTAAAAAGCTGCTTACGAAATTTATACTATTTTTATTAAGGCCTTTAATTATTAAAGGATATTTTATTCTTATTATTCTTATATAAGTAAAACTTTTTATTTATTAATTACAAATTTTTCGGTTTATAATTATTATATTTATAATAATAATTATTTTAGCTATAATATAAGAAAAATAAATTCTTTAAATAATATTTCTTTTAAATTACTTTATTTGCAAAATAAATATTATAAAATTAAAGATTATTTAAATAAAATTTATAAATATTATAATAAAATTTGCAAATATTAAATTAAAATAAATAATTAATAAAAAGAAATTAATTAACGTTAAAATAATATATTTAATTACGTTAAACGTTTTAACCAATTTTGTTCTTAGGAAAAGGCGATAAAGGTTAAAGTAGTAAAAATTATACATTATAAGATAAAACTTAAACGCTTAAAGGAGGAGGAAAAGAATTAGGGTAAAAATATTTTAAATCCGTTTGATTTTGCAATATCCTTTAGCAACCACATTAGGGTCATTTCTTTCTAAAATGGTTTTAATTTGAACTTAAATCTTTCCCTCTTTACAGACAGTTAAGGTTTTTTTAATAAAAATCTTTAATAAACTTTTAAATGTTCTTAAAATATTTAATAAGTTTTTATATATTTTTTTCTAATAGGTAATCCTTCTATTTTACTAAATATTTAATTTAATTTTTAAATAACTTAAAGTTTAATATCCTTTTAACTTTATATTTTTATTCTGCTTTAATGTTTAATATAATTTATATTAGTATATCTTTTAAAGCTAATTTTAATAAAGAAATATGAAAAATTAAATATAATTTCGTTTTTACTAATAATAACAATTTATAATTAATTTTTAAAATAACTTTTTCAATTTTAAAAAATTTAACTTTTTTATAATCTAATTTCTTATTTAACCTTTTAATTTTAATATTTTATCGTAATAAATAAACCTTATTTCCTCTTTTAAAAATTGGTTTTTCGATTTAGTACTAATTATTATATTTTTTTATTTTAGTTTATAAAAACTTAAGCTTATTTATTAAGTACTTTTATATAACGATAACTTATTTTGCTGTGGCCTCTGCTTTAAATATAAGTATTCTTTTTATATTTATTAATTTTATTATTATAAAATTATATTTAATATTTATTTTGAATAAGAACATTTTTATATTTTCGCTTATAAAGTTATTATATGCAGTTTCTGCTTATAATAATAATTTTACTTAATTATTTTATATTTTATTAATATATATACGAAAATACTATTTTAACATTTAATTTAATTATTTTATTTATTTATTTATTTGTAAATAATATATTATAAACAACTTTTATTTAATATCCATTTTCTTTATTAAATTAATTTAAAACTTAAATATAAATAACTTATTTCTATTTAAAATAATTTATTCTAATAGTTTATATTTATTAATTATATATTTAAAAAAGGCGTATATTAAATCTTTTACTGTGCTAAATTCTTTATATAATATAAAATATCTGTATTTAATTAACTTATTAACTATTATCCATATATTATTATAAGGTATATTAATTATAAGTTCTTTTAATAATGGTAATTTTATAATAAAGTCCTATGTTATAATTCTTTAAACTTTATCCGGAATTTCCATAAGTTATATAAGTTTATATAATTTATATTTAATTATTTTAACCTTATTACATATATTATAATTATTAATTACTTTTTTAATTACTTTTAATAAGTTAAGGAAATTATAATCTCGTATAATTTATTATATAATCTGAAAAATTCCTTAATATCTATATAATAAATATTTATAATATTTTTTAACAAATCTATGCTATAATATTTTAAGTATATATATTTTTTTTAAATAAGTAATTATATTTTTCCCGTTCTAATTTCTATAAGTAATTCTTTTGTAAATATTACTATTTTAATATATATTATTTATATATTATCTTTTTCTATAAAATATAATATTAAAAGGATAAATATTTCTTATTTATTTAATATAAATATTACTTTTTCCTTTATTATATCTTTCGTATTAACGTTGTTAAATCTGCTAAATGTATTTACTTATATATTAACTTTTCTTATAATATAAATTATTTTAAAGTTAAAATTACTTAAATATTTTATTTATCTTTAAATCTTAAATTTTAGTTTTTAAGTAATTATTAACGTATAAAAATTATTATAATTAAAAAGGACTGTAATAAGTTCTTTAATTCTGTTAAGTTAATATCTTTATTTTTTAAACGTTATTATTATAATAAATAATTTTTTATTATAAGTTTAATATTTTATTTAAGCTCCTTTAAAAATCTTAAATAAATATGCTATTAAGTATTATATTTTATTATTTTTAAATTATTTTAATATTACGCTTATAACTGTATTAAATTTATTTATATAAATTTGTTTAAATTAATTTAATTTAAATAATTTTATTATTAAGTTATTTATAATAGCTTTTTATATTTCTTTAAAAGCTTAATCTGTTTTTTAAATCCATTAAAAGGTCCTTTTCTTTCCTCATATAATAACTATAATAAAGTCTATAATTTTACCAAAATCTTTTATTAATTATTTATTATAATTAATAAAGCTGTAAAACTATTATATAGTAATAATATTATTTAATATTAATTAATCTCGTACTGCTATTATTTTTAAATTTTATATCTCAATTTGCTTAAATATAATAATATATTTTAAATAATTAATCTTTTACATATAAAATTTACTTTTTTTTAAGTTTATTAGTAGGTTAACCTTATTTAAAGTTTCTAATACTTCGTCCACGTATTTTTCATATTATTTAAAGGTTTCGGAAAAGATTAGAATATTATTCAGATAAACAAAAACTGTTCTTCTTAAAAACTTTTGTAATATAATTTCAATTATTTTTTAAAATATTACTAATACATTTATAAATTTAAATAATATAACTAAATATTTATAATAACTAAGAGGAATTCGTATTACTGTTTTCCATTTATTTCTTTCAATTATTTAAATTAAGTAAAAAGCTTTTTTAAGGTTTAATATTATAAACTATTTTACGTTCCTTATTATTTCTATTAAATTATTAATATTAAATAAAGAATAATTATTTTATTTAATAATAAAATTAAGATATCGATAATTATATATATTTTAATATATTATATTTTTATCTTTATTAAATCTTAATATCTTATTTCTATTCTTTTTAAATATTAAAAAATTAAACTCCTTTATTAATAAGTCTAATTTCTGTATATATCCTTTTTCGAGTTTTTATTCGATAATTTTAATTAATACCTTTTATTTATTTATATTTAATAAATATACCCTATTTAATTTAAGTAACTGTCCTTCTTTTAATTTTATTTTATAATTATAAAGTTTATAATTTAGAACTCCTATATCCGTATTTAGTTTTTCTGCAAATAATTTTAAATATTTTTTCTAATATTTTTTAAATACGTTAACAAATTTATTATATACTACCTTAATTTTTCTTTTAATTATCTTTTATTATTTTATTTATTTAATTAATTTCGTAAATTATAATATATATAAAAGTATTATTTTATAAGTTTTTTCAAAAGCCGCGAATATATATTTATTTACTATTATATTAAGTTTATTTAAATTAACCTCTTTCCAATACTTAAGTTTATAACCTTTTATACTTAATTTTAAAAATAATTACTTAATTATGTTCTTCTGCTAATCTATTTTTGGGTTATTAGCTTTTAATTAAGGTTTTTTTAAAATTATATTGTATTAAATATTAATAATATTAAAAGAAATTAATTGCTCCTTTTATTAAATTTAAACTAAAAGATTTATAATTTTTTATTTAATTTATCTTTTATTATATCCAATTAATTATTTATTAATTACTAATTTTTAATATAGTAATTCCTTATTTCGGTAATTAATCTAATATTTATTAATTATATTAAATTGTATAATATTTATTAAATATTTATAATTAATAAATACTTAAAATTTTTAATCGTTCCATTCGATTATAACATATAAGTAATTATTAACTGCTTAAACAGCATTAAGGTCTTTTTTAACATTTTTCTTTTAAATTTTTATCCTTAATTATATCTTATTATTTTTTAACAAATTCCAATAAAATCTTGTTAAATATTTTTATATTTTCATATTCTTTCATATATTTTTTTAAAATAATAAACTTATAAATCATATGTACTTAATATTAATATTAATCACAATTTTTTTATATTTTTCTCCAATAAGTACATTCTTTAAATCTATTATTAATAGGGAATATAATACTAATAATTACATTATTTATCCAAATATATCTTAAAAAAGTAAATTCAAATTCGATCCTAATTTTACTAATATTTTTACATTTATATATTAATAAATATCCTTTTACTAACTTAAGCTAAAAACTTATATTTTCTTTAACTAAGCTATATATATAGTAATAATTATTTAAATAAGAAATTCAGGATATTTTATTATGTTGCTTATGTTCAAGATTTTGTTGGAAATTGTATATATATATTTTAAATCTTAGATTTAATTTTCTAATCCCAAAAACAAGAATTTATCCTTCCTTATCTAATAACCGTTCTTTAATAACTTCTTGGAAAAAATATATTATATTTAAGATATTTACGTTAACTACCTTTAAATTGGCTTTAATTACTAATACATTTTTCCTTTATTCCTAAAAATAGTCATTAATAATAACCCTTATAAATTTTAATCTTATATTTACAATCTTTTATTCGTATGTTCCTTTAATAACTAAGAATTATTATATCTTTAATTTCCATAATTGAATTAAGCTTAAAATCAAAAAGATTAAAACTATTTAAATATTTATAAAAAATATATAAAATTTTTAATTTTCCTTCTTTTTTCGTTTAGCAATTCTTTATTAAATATAAATACTATCGCTTTTTTTAAAATATTCTTAATTAAAATCAAATAGTTAAAAATCGTATCCTTCTTTATTTATAATTTATAATTACATATTATTAAATTTATAAAAAGGCTATTTATTAATAGTTTAAAATATTATAATATTTTATTTTTCTATTAATTTTAAAATTTAATAAATTTAATTTTTGAGAAATTGCTTTTTTTAGATTTCTTTTATAATATACTTGTATTAATAATATTTAAAATTCTTTATATAAAACATTTTCAATAATTTCTTCCAAAAATCTTTTATTAAACTAATAATTATATTAATTCTTAATATAATTAAGGATATTTTATAAGTATTTTTCGTTAATATTTTATTTTTTCTTAATATTAATAAATAATAAATATTATTATTTTATAACCTTAAATCCTTACTTTTTTTTATTATTATTAAAATATTATAAACAATTTTAACAATTATAATTAATTAAGTTAAATTACTAATAATAATATTTTAAAATAATATAATTTTCAATATTTTAAACAAATTATATATTAAATACTTTAAATGATATTACTTTTATTACCTTTAGTTTTAATTATCCTTTTAATACTTTAAATTATCTTTAAAGCGCTTTACAGTTTTTAAATATATAACTTATTTTATTATAATTATAACATTTAATTTTAATTATATCCTTTTTAAATTTTTCTATTTTAATAACATTAAAACTTACCTCCTTTAATTCCTTTTTAATACAAATATAAATAGTTTTTTTAATCCTTTTTTCTTAAAACCTTTTATATAATCTTTTATTATAAATAATAACTCGTTTAATATATTCATTAATATATTTAAGTTTCTTTTTTTTTAAGATTTCATTTTTTACTTAAGTTACTAATTATGACGAACTTACACTTAAGTCCGTTAAAATGTAGTAACTGGAGTCTTGATTTTAGGTAAACAGTAAATGATACAGGTTAAATGTCAGTAAAATGTTAAAATGTTCATTAAGAAAGCTTAAAGTTTTTCCCTTTATATAGGTTAAATATAAGATTTAGATTAATAATTAAAAAAATGTAAATAAATGATTAGATATATAATGGTTTAAATATCTTTATAGATTTCTTTATTTATATATTATTCTGTTAGGATTTTATGGTTTTTGTAATTTTTAAAAATTTTATAAATTTTAATAAAATCCTTAAAATCCATAAGATCCATAAGATTTATAAGATTTATTTATCTAAGGTTTAACTAAAATGTTATTAATTAACACCTCTGTTTTTATATTAAGTATAGTTTTATTATTTATTAATTTGTAATACTATTTTTTTCCTTTTAAGTTTTTTACTTTTAAAAATCCTAATAAGTCCTTTTTTCCATTCTTTTGTTTTTATTTTTATTTTATAAAGTTAATTCTTTATGTTATAATATTAGGATATATTTTAAAACTTATTACGAAAATCCGGTATTAGTTTAATTAAAAAGTTACTTGCGAAATTTATGCTGTTTTTATTAAGGTTTTTGGTTATTAAAGGATATTTTGTTCTTATTATTTTTATACAAGTAATATTTTTTATTTATTAATTGTAAATTTTTTGGTTTATAATTATTATATTTATAATAATAATTATTTTAGTCATAATGTAATAAAGATAAATTTTTTAAGTAATATTGTTTTTAAGTTATTTTATTTATGAAATAAGTATTATAAAATTAAAAAAAAGTTTTTTAAGTTATATAAGGAAATTAAAGGTTATTTAAATGAGATTTGTAAATATTATAATAGAATTTGCAAATATTAAATTAAAATAAATAATTGTTAAAAGGAAATTAATTAATATTAAAATAATATATTTAATTATATTAGATGTTTTAGTTAATTTTGTTTTTAACAGGAGGTAATAAAGGTTAAAATAGTAGAAATTATATATTATAAAATAAAGTTTAAGCGTTTAAAGGAGAAGGAGGAGGATTAGGGTAAGGATATTTTAAGTTTATTTAGTTTTGCGATATTTTTTAACAGCTATATTAGGGTTGCCTTTTTTTAAGATAGTTTTAATTTAAACTTAAATCCTTCCTTTTTTACGGATAGTTAAGGTTTTTTTAATAAAAACTTTTAATAAGTTTTTAAGCGTTCTTAAGATGTTTAATAGGTTTTTATGTGTTTTTTTTAGTGGGTAATCCTTTTATTTAATTAAGTATTTAATTTAATTGTTAAATAATTTAAAGTTTAATATTTTTTTAATTTTATATTTTTAATTAGCTTTAATATTTAAGGTAATTTATATTAGTGTATTTTTTAGGGTTAGTTTTAATAATAAAATATAAAAAATTAAATGTAATTTTGTTTTTATTAATAATAATAATTTATAGTTGGTTTTTAATATAATTTTTTCGATTTTAAAAGGTTTAAGTTTTTTGTAATTTAATTTCTTATTTGGTTTTTTGGTTTTAATGTTTTGTTATAATAAATAAACTTTATTTTTTTTAAAAAAAAATTAGTTTTTTAATCTTATATTAATTGTTATATCTTTTTATTTTAGTTTGTAAAAACTTAAGCTCGTTTATTAAGTACTTTTATGTAATAATAATTTATTTTGCTATGGCTTTTACTTTAAGTATAAATGTTTTTTTTATATTAGTTAATTTTATTGTTATAAAATTGTATTTAGTGTTTGCTTTAAATGGAAATATTTTTATATTTTTGTTTATAAAGTTATTATATGCGATTTTTACTTATAGTAATAATTTTATTTAGTTATTTTATATTTTATTAATATATATATAAAAATATTATTTTAATATTTGGTTTAATTGTTTTATTTGTTTATTTAATTGTGGATAATATATAGTAAATAATTTCTATTTAATATTTATTTTTTTTGTTAAATTGGTTTAAAACTTGAATATAAAAAGCTTGTTTTTGTTTAAGATAATTTGTTCTAGTAATTTATATTTATTAATTATATATTTAAAAAAAATATATGTTAGGTTTTTTATTATGTTAAATTTTTAATATAGTATAAAATATTTATATTTAGTTAATTTGTTAATTATTACTTATATATTATTATAAAGTATATTAATTATAAGTTTTTTTAATTATGGTAATTTAGTAATAAAATCTTATATTATGGTTTTTTAAATTTTGTTCGGAATTTTTATAAATTGTATAAGTTTATATAGCTTATATTTAATTATTTTAATTTTATTATACATATTGTAATTGTTAATTACCTTCTTAATTATCTTTAATAAGTTAAGGAAATTGTAATTTCGGGTAATTTATTATATAATTCGAAAGATTCTTTAATATTTATATAATAAATGTTTATAATATTTTTTAATAAATTTATATTATAGTGTTTTAAGTACGTATATTTTTTTTAAATAAGTAATTATACTTTTTCCGGTTTTTATTTTTATAAGTAATTCTTTTACAAGTATTATTATTTTAATGCGTATTATTTATATATTATCTTTTTTTATAAAATATAATATTAAAAAAATAAATGCTTTTTATTTATTTAATATAAGTATTATTTTTTCTTTTATTATATTTTTTGTATTAATATTATTGGGTTTATTAAGTATGTTTATTTATGTGTTAGCTTTTTTTGCGACGTAAATTATTTTAAAATTGAAATTATTTAAGTATTTTATTTATTTTTGGACCTTAGGTTTTAATTTTTGAGTAGTTATTAGCGTTTAAAGGTTATTATAGTTAGATAGGACTGTAATAAGTTCTTTAATTTTATTAAGTTAATATTTTTACTTTTTAAATATTATTACTATAATAAGTAATTCTTTGTTATAGGTTTAGTATTTTATTTAAGCTTTTTTAAAGGTTTTAAATAAGTATATTATTAAGTGCTATATTTTGTTATTTTTAAATTATTTTAATATTGTATTTATGGTTGTATTTAATTTATTTATATGAATTTGTTTTAAGCGGTTTAGCTTAAGTAATTTTATTATTGGGTTATTTATAATAGTTTTTTATATTTCTTTAAAAGTTTAATTTATTTTTTAAATTTATTAAAAGGTCTTTTTCTTTTTTTATATAGTAATTATAATAAGGTTTATAATTTTATTAAAGTCTTTTATTAATTATTTATTATAATTAATAAACTTGTGAAATTATTATATAACAGTAATATTATTTAGTATTAATTAATTTTATATTATTGTTATTTTTAAATCTTATATTTTAATTTACTTAAGTGTAATAGTATATTTTAAGTAATCGATTTTTTACGTATAAAATTTGCTTTTTTTTAAGTTTATTAATAAATTGGTTTTATTTAAAGTTTTTAATATTTTATTTATATGTTTTTCGTGTTAGTTAAAAGTTTTGGAAAAGATTAAGATATTGTTTAAATAAATAAAAACTGTTTTTTTTAGGAATTTCCGTAATACGGTTTTAATTATTTTTTAAAATATTGTTAACGCATTTGTGAGTTTAAATAGTATAATTAAGTATTTATAATAATTAAAAGGAATTTATATTACTATTTTTTATTTATTTCCTTTAGTTATTTAAATTAAGTGGAAAGTTTTTTTAAAGTTTAATATGGTAAATTATTTTGTATTTTTTATTATTTTTATTAAGTTATTAATATTAGGTAAGGGATAATTGTTTTATTTAATAATGGAATTAAGATATTAATAATTATATATATTTTGGTATATTATGTTTTTATTTTTATTAAGTTTTAGTATTTTGTTTTTGTTTTTCTTAAGTATTAAAAAAATTGAACTCCTTATTAATAAGTTTAATTTTTATATATATCCTTTTTTAAGTTTTTATTCGATGATTTTAATTAATGTTTTTTGTTTGTTTATATTTAATAAATATATTTTATTAAATTTAGGTAATTATTTTTTTTTAATTTAATTTTATGATTATAGGGTTTATGGTTTGGGATTTTTATATTTATGTTTGGTTTTTTTATAAATAATTTTAGGTATTTTTTCTGGTATTTCTTAAATATATTAATAAATTTATTATATATTATTTTAATTTTTCCTTTAGTTATTTTTTATTATTTTATTTATTTAATTAGTTTTATTAATTGTAATATATATAAAAGTATTACTTTATAAGCTTTTTTAAAAATTACAAATATATGTTTATTTACTACTATATTAAGTTCGTTTAAGTTAGTTTTTTTTTAATGCTTAAGTTTATAACTTTTTGTATTTAACTTTAAAAATAATTATTCGATTGTGTTTTTTTGCTAATTTATTTTTGGGTTATTAGTTTTTAATTAAGGTTTTTTAAAAACTATATTATATTAAATATTAATAATATTAAAAAAAATTAATTAATCCTTTTATTAAATTTAAATTAAAAGATTTATAATTTCTTATTTAATTTATTTTTTATTATATTTAATTAATTATTTATTAATTATTAATTTTTAATATAATAATTCTTTATTTTAATAATTAATTGTTACGAGCTAATAAATAACGAAGTTATACCTAGTATAAAAGTGGGGATGTTAATTAATAACGTTTTAATTAAACCTTAAATATATAAATTTTATGGATTTTATAGATTTTATGGATTTTATTAAAAAACATAAGATCTTTAAGATCTTTAAAAACCATAAGATTTATAATACCTTTAGTAAAACATTAAGCAAAAAGAAAACTTATAAATATTTAAAATTATTATATATTTAAATATTTATTTACGTTTTTTTAATTATTAATTTAAGTTTTATATTTAATTTATATAAGGGGAAAAACTTTAAGTTTTTTTAATAAATACTTTTAACGTTTTATTAATATTTAACTTATATTATTATTATTTACTTAAAATTAAAACCTTTATTATTACATTTTAACGAACTTAAATATAAGTTCGTTATATTTTAATAGCTTTTTAATTAATATTATTATTAATTAAATATAGTATAAATACTAATAATAATATTTTTTTGCTTATTTAAACTAATTATAATTTATTTATTTTAAAATATTTATTAAATAAATTCCTTAAAAATTAACTTTTAATAAAAATTAATTAAATAAGATATTATAACGAATTTAACGTATTACTTTTTAATTATATATTAAGACTTATTAAAATTAAATATTAAATTAGATCTTTTTAAAAAAAAATAAAAGAAACCACGGAAATTACTAATAAAGGAAAGGAAAAGGCCTTAATATAGGGAAAATAAATTAATCTTTTGAAAAATGAATTTCGGGACGTATATAAAAATCATAAAAAGCTTAAAAACAAGTTTAAAGCTTTTAAAAAAAAATTAACTGAATTTAAAATTAAAAAAAATAATAATTTAAATAACGATTTTAATAATAACTTTAATAAAAACCCTAACTTATAACCTATAAAACAATAAAAACTTATAGTTTTATTATTAACGAATTAAGAATTTAAGCCTTTATTACTATTTAAATATAATAGTACTACAGATATAAAGGCCTAACTTAATACGGCTAAACTTTATTTAACCTTTTATTAAAATAACTTTACTAAAGATAAATATAAGGTTTTAATTATATATTAGTATTTAAAAGGCAGTGCTTTTAAATAGCTTTAACCTATTATAAATAATTATTTTAATAATACTTAAAAAAAAATAAAAAAATCTTAATACGTTTTCAGCAAATACTTTAATTTTAAAGATAAGATATAATTAATATTTAATAACTTACTTAAAAAGGAAAACATTTATAAAATTATCCGGAACTTAAAGCAAATTAAAAAAGCCTTAGAATATGTTACCAAGTTTAAGCGACTTGCAGCAATTGCTTAACTCCTTAAAAATACTTAATTTAATTACTTCTACGAAAAATTAACTATATAAGTTAAAAACAAAATCTCTAAGGAAAAAAGGCCCTAACACATTAACAAATATATCGAATAAGCTATTATTTATAATAAAAGATTATATAAAAGGTTTTAAAAAAAGAAAACTAAGAAACTTACTTTTATTTATATTAAAAAAAAGACTAAAGAAATTAACTTTAATACAGTTAAAATAAAAAAACTTAAAAAAAATATAACTAAAGTTAAATATTATAACTGCAATAAAATAAATTATATATTTAAGAATTATAAGGTATTTTGCAAATAACTAAAAGTATTAGAAAAACAATTCGAGCCTTAAATTATAAAAGCAATATCCTTAAAAGCATTTAATATTTAAATCTTTTAAATTACCTTAAATATTAAAAATTATATTATTATTAATAACTATTGTTTTTAAAAAAACATTTATAAATGTAATAAATAAGATTATTTACGCTACTTTAATAACGATAAAAAGTAAATAAGAAATTAATTAATATTTTAATTATCCCTATTAATAATTAAGGTAAAATGGAAATAAAACACAAATAAAAACTGCTTATAAAGGATGTTTAATTATATTAAAAAATAGTATAATTATAATTTAAAAGAACAAATATCCATTACGATTATCGAAAATAACTTAAAGAATAAATTTTAAACAATAACTTATATTAATAATTATAATAAAAATAAGTTTTATAAAACCATAAAACACCTAAATAAATAGGAAATTATAATAAAGTAATAAAAATATAAATAGCTTTTTTATAAGTTAAATAAAATAAAATAATAAGTTATAAACTATTAAGCGTATAATAATAGTATTATAAATTCAAATTAAGAATAATTAACTTTTAAAAATTGTATTTAAATTTAAGAACAAATTACCAAATAAGAAAAAAAATAAAATAAGGAATTTTACATATTCTAAATAAAATAAATAACTTTAATTCCTATTATTATAACTTATATTTAATTATAAAAATTAAAAATATAACGTTTCCCAATAATTTAAAGGTTATAAAAATAAAACGTAATTCATATAAAAAAAAAGTCTATTATAAGAAAAGTTAATAAATATCTTAAAGCATAAAGAAAAAAAATATTAACCACCTAAATTAATCTAAAAACAGCAAGAAACAATATTCCAAAAATAATATATATATTATAAAAGGCCATTAAAACTAAGCGCACTTTAAATACGGATAAATAAATTTTTATCCTTAGTACCCGGAAGCTTAACCTAAGACCAAAAATATATGTACACAACTTACAGCAAAACTTAAGATATAAAAAATACCTTAAAATATCCTAAATATTATATCCTTATAACCGCTGCCGAATACATAACTTAATTAAAGAAAACATAAGCTTTTAACTTAAGTTAATAAAAAAATACCTACTTATATACCCTAAAAAAAAAATTAATAAAATTCGAATTAAATTTAAACTAACCTTTTTAAAAAATATATAAATAAATAACATTATCTTTAACATCGCTCTTTTAATAAAAAATAAACCTTAAATTTATATATATTAAGGAAAAATATAAGAAAATTATAATAAATATAAATATAAAATATATAAGATTTATAAATTTATTACTTTAAAAAAATATATAAACTAATATAAAGATTTAAGAATATTTAACGAAGTTTTAATAAAATTTATTAAAAAATAATAAAAGTAACTTAATAAAAAAAACATTAATAAAAAAAACGTTCCATTAAACCTTAACGCAATTTAAGCTATTAATAACCACTTATACGTTATAATAAAATAAAAGGACCAGAAGTTTTAAATATTAATTAATTATAAATATTTAATAAATATTATTAGCTTTAATATAATTAATAAATACTTGATTAATTATTAAAAAAAAAAGTTATTATATTAAAAGTTAATAATTAACGGACAACCAATTAGATATAATAAAAGATAAATTAAGTAAAAAATTATAAATCTCCCGGTCCGGATTTAATAAAAAAACCATTTGGTTTCCTTTAATATTATGAACATTTAATATAATATGGTTTTAAAAAAACCTTAATTAAAAGCTAATAACCTTAAGATAAATTAGCAAAAAAATACTATTAAGTAATTATTTATAGAATTAGGTACAAAAGGTTATAAACTTAAGTATCGGAAAGAAGCTAACTTAAATAAACTTAATATAATAATAAAAAAGCATATATTTACGACCTTCGAAGAAACTTATAAAGTAATATTTTTATATATATTACAACCCGCAAAACTAATTAAAGAAATAAAATAATAAAAAATAATAAAAGGAAAAATTAAAGTAATATATAATAGATTTACTAATATACCTAAGAAATATTAAAGAAAATATTTAAAATTATTTACCGAAAAATTAAATACCGATATAGGAGTTCCAAATTATAAACTTTATAATTATAAAATAAACTTTAAAAAAGGATAATTACTTAAGTTAAATAAAGTATATTTATTAAATGTAAATAAATAGAAAACATTAATAAAAATTATTAAACGAAAACTTGAAAAAGAATATATATAGAAATTAAATTTACTAATAAAAAGTCCAATTTTTCTAATACTTAAAAAAAACAGAAATAGGATATTAAAATTAAATAATAATAAAAATATTATATATTAAAATATATATAACTATTAATATTTTAACTTTATTATTAAATAAAACAGTTATTTTTTATTTAATATTAACGGTTTAATGGAAATAATAAGGAACGTAAAATGGTTTATAACGTTAAACCTTAAAAAAGCATTTTATTTAATTCGGATAATTAAAAGCGACAAATGGAAAATAGCAATACAAACCCTTTTTAATTATTATAAATATTTAATTATATTATTTAAACTTATAAATACATTAATAACATTTTAAAAAATAATTAAAACTATATTACGGAAATTTCTGGGAAAAATAGTTTTTATTTATTTAAACGATATTTTGATTTTTTCTAAAACCTTTAATTAACACGAAAAACACGTGAACAAAGTACTGGAAACTTTAAATAAAGCTAATTTCTTAATAAATCCAAAGAAAAGCGAATTTTACATGTAAAAAATTAATTATTTAAGATATACGATTATGCTTAAATAAATTAAAATATAAAATTTAAAAATCGCAGCAATACGAGACTAGTTAACGTTAAATAGTATTATTACGGTACAATAATTTCACGAATTTGCTAATTATAGCAAATAATTAATAAAGGATTTTAGTAAAATTATAAATCTTATTATAATTACCATATAAGGAAAAGAAAAAACCTTTTAATGGACGTTAAAAGTAAATAAGGTTTTTAAAAAAATATAAAAAGTTATTACTAATAACTTAATAATGAAATTACTTAAGTTAAATCGGCCGAAACAAATCCATATAAACAGATTTAACGCAATTATAAGCACAGTTTTAAAATAACTTAAAGATGATAAAATATAGTATTTAATAACATATTTATTTAAGATTTTTAAAAGAGCTTAAACGCGATATTAAACTTATAATAAAAAACTACTTATTATTATTATAATATTTAAAGAATAAAAGTATTAACTTAATGGAATTAAGGAATTAATTATAGTACTATTTAATTATAATAACTTTAAAACGTTAATAACTACTTAAAAACTAAAACTTAAAGTTTAAAAATAGGTAAAATACTTTAGTAATTTTAACTTTAAAATAATTTACGTTATAAAAAAAGCAAATACATAAGTAAATGTACTTAATAAACCTAATGGCGTTAGCACAAAAAATATAATAGAAAAAAAAGTAGTACTTATGTTAAATGAAAAAGAAACATTAATTTTATTAACATTATATCTTATAAAAAAAGATAATACTTAAATAACACGCATTTAAAAAGCATTACCAGTAGAAGAATTACCCTTAAATATTAGAACGGGAGAAAAAATAATTACTTATTTAAATAAAGTATATATACTAAAAACCTTATAACATAAGTTCGTTAAAAAATACCATAAACATTTATTACATAAATATTAAGGAATTTTTCGAATTATATAATAAATTATAAAAGATTATTACTTTTTAAAATTACTTAAAGTAATTAAAAAAGTAATTAATAACTATAACATGTGTAATAAAACAAAGGCAATTAAATATAAGCTATATAAGTTTACGCAACTTATAAAAATTCCGGATAAAGCTTAAAAAATTATCGCGTAAAATTTTATTATTAAATTACTACTATTAAAAAAGCTTATAATTAATACACCATATAATAATATATAAATAATAATTAATAAGTTAATTAAATATAAATATTTTATATTATATAAAAAATTTAATACAGTTAAAAATTTAATTTATACATTTTTTAAATATATAATTAATAAATATAAATTATTAAAACATATTATCTTAAATAAAAATAAGTTATTTATATTTAAGTTTTAAATTAACTTAATAATAAAAATAAGTGTAAAGTAAAAACTATTAATAGCATATTACTTATAATTAAACAGATAAACGGAGCATTTAAATTAAATATTAAAATAATATTTTTGTATATATATTAATAAAATACAAAATAATTAAGTAAAACTGTTATTATAAGTAAAAATTATATATAATAACTTTATAAATAAAAACATAAAAATGTCCTTATTTAAAATAAATATTAATTATAATTTTATTATTATAAAATTAACTAATATAAAAAAGATATTTATTTTTAAAGTAAAAGTTATAGCGGAACAAATTATTATTACGTAAAAATATTTAATAAATAAACTTAGATTTTTATAAATAAAAATAAAAAAGTATAGCAATTAATATAAAATTAAAGGACTAATTTTTAAAAAAGGAGATAAAGTTTATTTATTATAACGAAATATTAAAATTAAAAGATTAAATAATAAATTAAATTATAAGAAATTTAAACCTTTTAAAATTGAAAAAGTTATTTTAAAAATTAATTATAAATTATTATTATTAATAAAAACGAAGTTACACTTAATATTTTATATTTCCTTATTAAAAAAAGCACTTAAAAACGTATTAATATAAATTACCTTAAATATTAAAACCGATTAAAAATATAAAATCGAAAAGGTATTAAACTTTAAACAATTTAAAAATTAAATTAAATATTTAATTAAATAAAAGAATTATCTATTAAAGGAAAATATTTAAAAATTAATTAAATATTTTAAAAATGTTTAAAAATTTGTAAAAACGTTTTACTAAGAAAATCCTAATCGCTTACAAATGTTAATAAATTTATTTTTAAATTAAAACTATCTTAAAAGGCAGTAGCCCCGCTAAGATCGCCCCCCGGAAAATTAAAAGGTTTAAAAGGATTTATTTAATTAAAAACGTCCTAATTTTTATTTTTTTTTTCCTTTAAACGCTTAAGCTTAACTTTACAACGTATAATTTTAATAGCTTTTGTTTTTATAACTTTTTTTTAAGAACGAAATTAATTAAAATATTTAATACAATTGAATATATTATTTTAATAACAGTTAATTTCTCCTTAGCAATTATTAATTTTAGCTTAATATTTATAAATTTTATTATAATATTCGCAAATTTTATTTAATTAACTTTTAATTTTTTTATATAATTAAAAAAGTTTTTCCTTAGCTTTATAACGTTTATTATATAAATAAAGTAATTTAAAGGATATGTTACTTAAGGAATTTATTTTTATTACGTTATAACCCGAATAATTGTTATTACGGGCATAATAATTATAAATGGAAAAATTAATAACTAAAAAGCAGAAGGTTTTACTTATATAAGAACAGTGGGAATAAAGTATTCCTTAATAGCTAAAAGATTTAATAAAAGTAGTACAAGCTTTATGAGCAGCTTTTTAATTAAGTTAATAACGGGTTTTAAAAGTTGCTTTCGATATACGTTTTAACATTATAAAGAAAATTAATTTTATTAAGCTAAATGAAATAAGAAAATAAAAGAAAAGAACTTATTGGGATTTTTAAAAATAAAAAGGTTTAAAAGGAAAGAAATGGTGTTACGAGCTAATAAGTAACGAAGCTATACTTAATATAGAAGCGGGGATATTAATTAATAACGTTTCGGTTAAACCTCGAATATATAAATTTTATGGATTTTATAGATTTTATGGATTTTATTAAGAAATATAAAATTTTTAAAATCCTTAAGAATTATAAGATCTATAATACCTTTAATAAAATATTAAGTAAAGAAAAAACTTATAAATATTTAAAATCATTATGTATTTAAACACTTATTTACGTTTTTTTAGTTATTAATTTAAATTTTATATTTAACTTATATAAGGGGAAAAACTTTAAGCTTTTTTAATAAACACTTTTAATGTTTTATTAATATTTAACTTGTATTACTATTATTTACTTAAAATTAAAACCTTTGTTATTACACTTTAACGGACTTAAGTGTAAGTTTATTACATTAATTTAATATTTATTAATTATATTAAGTTATATAATATTTATTAAATATCCGTAATTAATAAATGTTTAGAATTTTTAATTATTTTATTTAATTATAATATAAAAATAATTATTAACTATTTAAATAGTATTAAGGTTTTTTCTTGCATTTTTCTTTTTTAAGTTTTTATTTTTAATTATATTTTATTATTTTTCAATAAGTTTTAATAAAGTTTTATTAAATACTTTTATGTTTTTGTATTTTTTTATATATTTCTTTAAAGTAATAAATTTATAAATTATATGTATTTAATATTAATATTAATTATAGTTTTTCTATATCCTTTTTTAATAAGTACATTTTTTAGGTTTATAATTAATGGATAATATAATATTAATAATTACGTTATTTATCCAAATATATTTTAAAGGGGTAAGTTCGAACTTAATCTTAATTTTACTAATGTTTTTACACTTATATATTAATAAGTGTCCTTTTATTAATTTAAATTAAAAATTTATATTTTTTTAATTAAATTATATATATAGTAATAATTATTAAAATAAAAAATCTAAGATATTTTTTTATATTATTTCTGTTTTGGATTTTATTAAGGATTGTATATATATATTTTAAGTTTTAAATCAGATTTTTAAGTTTTAAAAATAGGAATTTATCTTTTTTTATCTTAGGATTATTTTTTAGTAACTTTTTATAAAGAATATATTATTCCTAAGATATTTGTGTTAATTATTTTTAAATTAGCTTTAATTATTAATATGTTTTTCCTTTATTTTTAAAAATATTTATTAATAGTAATTTTTATAAATATAGATTTTACGTTTATAACTTCTTATTTACATATTTTTTTAATAATTAGGAATTATTATATCTTTAATTTTTATAATTAAATTAAGTTTAAAATTAAAGGAATTAAGGTTGTTTAAGTATTTATAAGGAATATATAAAACTTTCGATTTTTTTTTATTTAATAATCCTCTGTTAAATATAAATGTTATTATTTTCTTTAAAAAATTTTTAATTAAAGTTAAATGTAACGAACTTATACTTAAGTTCGTTAAAATATAATAATTAAGGGCTTAATTTTAAAGTAATAATAATAATATAAGTTAAGTATTAATAAAATGTTAAAAGTATTTATTAAAAAAGTTTAAAGTTCTTCTTTTTATATAAGTTAAATATAAAATTTAAATTAATAATTAAAAAAATGTAAATAAATAATTAAATATATAATGGTTTAAATATCTTGTAAATCTTTTATATTTTTTATCTTAAAAATATTATGATTTTAATAATCTTAATAATTTTATTAAAATTATTAAGATTATTAAGATTATTTTCTTTTATTAAGTTATTTAAGGTTTATTTGTTCTTAATTATACATTTTAAAATCCCTGTTTTTATATAAAGTATAATTCTTATATTATTAGTTTATAATATTATTTTCTTTTTCCTAGGTTTTTTATCCTTAAAGATTTATTAGTAAGTATATTCTTTATATTATTATTTTTTTTTATATTTTTTAAGCTAATTTATTAAAATGTTAAATTGTATATTAAAGTTTATTACGAAATGTAAAAACCGTGTTAATTAATGAGAAAGTAAAGAACTTCGTGCTTTTTATATCGAGTTTATCGGTATTGCTTTTATTCCATATTTCAATTGTAAACGTTTTAAGGAATCCCCTTATATTTTCCTGCTTGATTTTTCAACTTATAACGTTTATACTCGAAAAAGTCAACCTTTTAATTATAATATTCGAAAAATAAATTCCTTTAATAAATTGAAACAGAAAATTAAGTCTTTGCGGAACGAGCGTTCGAGTATTAAGGATGTAATAATACGATGTTAAAAGGATATTTTTAATATCTTTAAGCACATCCTTTAATGTTGAGAAGAAATATTAGGTTATATTTTTTATTTAAAAGAAATTTGTTAAAAGGAAAATATTGTTAAAAGTAAAGCTTTTTGTATATTTAAATGTAAGGTGGAGTTAAATTGTTTAAAAAAGGAAGAAAAAGAGGGTAAAAGTTAAAATACTTTTAATTAAGTTAGTCCGTTTATATCTTTTAATTTTTCCGGGGGCAATCCCAGTGGAGCTACTACTTTTTGGGATGGTTTTAATTTAAAGTTAAATCCTTTTTTATTTGTAAGTAATTAAAATTCTTTTAGTAAAATGTTTTAATAAACTTTTAAGCGTTTTTAAAATATTTAATTAATTCTTATATATTTTTTTTAATAAATAATCTTTTTATTTAATTAAATATTTAATTTAATTTTTAAATTATTTAAAGTTTAATATCTTTTTAATTTTATATTTTTAATTAGCTTTAATATTTAAAGTAATTTATATAAGTGCATTTTCAAATACTTTTTTTAATAAAAAAATATAAAAAATTGGATATAATTTTATTTTTATTAATAATAATAATTTATAATTAATTTCTAAAATAACTTTTTCAATTTTAAAAGATTTAAATTTCTTATAATTTAATTTATTATTTAATTTTTTAATTTTATATTAATTATTGTATTTTTTTATTTTTATTTATAAGAATTTAAGTTTATTTATTAAATATCTTTATATAGTAATAATTTATTCTATTATAGTTTTTGCTTTAAGTATAAGTGTTTTTTTTATATTAATTAATTTTATTATAATAAAATTATATTTGGTATTTACTTTAAATAAAGATATTTTTATATTTTTATTTGTAAAATTATTATATGCAATTTTTGCTTATAATAATAATTTTACTTAATTATTTTATATTTTATTAATATATATATATAAATACTATTTTAACGTTTAATTTAATTATTTTATTTATTTATTTAATTATAAATAATATATTATAAATAGTTTTTATTTTATATTTATTTTTGCTATTAAGTTAGTTTAAAATTCAAATATAAATAACTTATTTTTATTTGAAATAATATGTTTTAATAATTTATATTTACTAATTATATATTTAAAAAAAAGTATAAATTAAGTTTTCAATTATATTAAATTTTTTATATAATATAAAATATCCATATTTAATTAACTTATTAACTATTACTTATATGTTATTATATAATATATTAATTATAAGTTTTTTTAACAGTAGTAATTTAATAATAAAGTTTTATATTATAATTTTTTATATTTTATTTAAAATTTCTATTAATTGTGTAAGCTTATATGGTTTGTATTTAATTGCTTTTATTTTATTATATATATTGTAATTATTAATTACTTTTTTAATTATTTTTAGTAATTTAAGAAAGTTATAGTTTTTCGTAATTTGTTATATAATTTGAAAAATTCCTTAGTATTTGTATAATAAGTATTTGTAATACTTTTTAACAAATTTATATTATAAAATTTTAAGTATATATATTTTTTTTAAGTAAATAATTATATTATTTTTTATTTTAATTTTTATAAGTAATTCTTTTATAAGTATAACTGCTTTAATGCGTATTATTTATATGTTATTTTTTTCTATAAAATATAATATTAATAAAATAAGTACTTTTTATTTATTTAATATTAATATTACTTTTTCTTTATTATATTTTTTATATTAATATTATTAAATTTATGAAATGCATTTATTTATGTATTTACTTTTCTTATAATATAAATTATTTTAAAATTAAAGTTATTAAAGTATTTTATTTATTTTTGGACTTTAGGTTTTAACTTTTAAGTAATTATTAGTGTTTTAAGGTTATTATAGTTGGAAAGTATTGTAATAAGTTCTTTCGTTCCGTTAAATTAGTATTTTTATTTTTTAAATGTTGTTACAATGGTGAGTAATTCTTTATTATAAGTTTAATATCTTGTTTAAGCTTTTTTAAAGGTTTTGGAAAAATATGCTATTAGGTACTATATTTTATCGTTTTTAAGTTATTTTAATACTGCGCTTATAGCTGCGTTGGATCCGTTTGTATAAATTTGTTTTAACTGGTTTAATTTAAATAATTACATTATTGAATCATTTATAATAACTTTCTGTATTTCTTTAAAAGCATAATTTACTTTTTAGATCTATTAAAAAGCTTTTTCCTTTCCTTATATAATAACCATAATAAAGTCCATAATTTTATTAAAATTTTTTATTAATTATTTATTATAATTAACAAAGTTATAAAATTATTATATAGTAATAATACTATTAAATGTTAGTTAATTTCGTATTATTATTATTTTTAAATTTTATATTTTAATTTACTTAAGTATAATAATATATTTTAAATAATTAATTTTTTATATATAAAACTTATTTTTTTTTAAATTTATTAATAATTTAACTTTATTTAAGGCTTTTAATATTTTATTTATATGTTTTTTATGTTAATTAAAGGTTTTAGAAAAGATTAAGATATTATTTAAGTAAATAAAAATTGTTTTTCTTAAAAATTTCCATAATATAGTTTTAATTATTCTTTAAAATATTATTAATATATTTATAAATCTAAATAATATAATTAAATATTTATAATAATTAAAAGGGGTTTATATTATTATTTTTTATTTATTTCCTTTAATTATCCAAATTAAATAAAAAGCCTTTTTAAAATTTAATATTATAAATTATTTTACATTTTCTATTATTTTTATTAAGCTATTAATATTAAATAAAGGGTAATTATTTTATTTAATAATAAAATTAAAATATTAATAATTATACACATTTTAATATATTATATTTCTATTATTATTAAATTTTAATATCTTATTTTTATTTTTTTAAATATTAAAAAAATTAAACTGCTTATTAATAAATTTAATTTTCATATATATTTTTTCTCAAACTTTCGTTCAATAATTTTTACTAATACTTTTTATTTATTTATACTTAATAAATATACTTTATTAAGTTTAAGTAATTATTTCTTTTTTAATTTAATTTTATAATTATAGGGTTTATAATTTAATACTCTTATATTTATATTTGGTTTTTTTTGCAAATAATTTTAAGTATTTTTTTTAGTATTTTTTAAATATGTTAATAAATTTATTATATATTGCTTTAATTTTTCTTTTAATTATTTTTTATTATTTTATTTATTTAATTAATTTTATTAATTGTAATATATATAAAGATATTACTTTATAAGCTTTTTTAAAAGCTATAAATATATGCTTATTTATTATTATATTAAATTTATTTAAATTAGTTTTTTTTTAATATTTAAATTTATAACTTTTCGTACTTAACTTTAATAATAATTACTTAATAGTATTTTTCTACCAATTTATCTTTAAGTTATTAATTTTTAATTAAAGTTTTTTTAAAATTATATTATATTAAGTATTAATAATATTAAAAAAACTAATTACTCTTTTTATTAAATCCAAATTAAAAAATTTATAACTTTTCATTTAATTTATCCTTTATTATATCTAATTAATTATTTATTAATTATTAATCTTTAATATAATAATTTTTTTTTAATAATTAATTTAATATTTATTAACTATATTAAATCATATAATATTTACTAAATATTTATAATTAATTAATATTTAAAACTTTTTATTTTCCTATTTAATTATAACATATAAGTGGTTATTAATTATTTAAACTATATTAAAGTTCTTTAAAACGTTTTTTTTATTAAAATCCTTTTCCTTAAATTAATTTTATTATTTCTTAATAAATTTTAACAAAATCTTATTAAGTATTTTCATATTTTTATATTCTTTTATATATTTCTTCAAAACAATAAATTTATAAATTATATATATTTAACATTTATATTAATTATAACTTTCCCATAATTTCTTATAATACATATATTTATAAAGTTTATTTTCTATGGGAAATATAATATTAAAAACCACATTATTTACTTATATACTTTTTAAAAAAGTTAATTTAAACTTAATTTAAACTTTACTAATATTTTTATATTTATATATAAACAAATATCCTTTTACTAATTTAAATTAAAAACCTATATTTTCTTTAATTAAATTATATATTTAATAGCAATTATAAGGGCATAAAATCCAAAATATTTTATAGTATTTCTTATGTTTTGGATTTTATTATAGATTGTGTATATACGCTTCCGATTTTGGGTCGAGTTTCCTGGTGCTTAAGATAGGAATTTATCCGTCCATGTTTAAGGATCGTTTAATCTTAATAGCTTCCTGTAACGAGTACATTATCCCTGGAATATCAGTTTCTGCTATTCTTAAATCGGCTTTAGTAGCTAATACCTTTTTTCTTTATGCCTTAAGGTACTTATTAACAACTACTATTATAGATTCTTTTTTTGCATATACAATTTCTCGTTCTTATGCTCCTTTAATAACTGGGAAACGTTGTATTTCCAGTTTCCACAGCTAAGTAAGGCTTATAATTAAGGGAATTATAGCTATTTAATTTATTAAAAATATATAAAACTTTTTATCTTATTCTTTTTCTCGTTTAGCAATTCGTTTTTGAATATAAGTACAATCGTTTTTAATTAATTATTTAATATTAATATTTAATATATTTTCGTTATATATTTAACGAATTATTATTTATTATTACATTTTATTATAATTTTCTATTTATTTATAAGTTTTATAACTTTATTAAACTTATCTTTATTATAATTATTTTAATAAGTTATTACTTAAAACCTTTAATTTAAAACATCTTTAATAATTTCTTTAAAAATTAAAGCATTTAATTTATAATCATACTATTTTTTAATATAATATAATATTTCCTATAAATAATTTTCGTTTATATTTTATCCTTTTTTAATATTAATAAATAATAAATATTATTAAAATAAAAACTAATTTCTTAATTCTTTTTTATTATTATTAAAGTAGCATAAGCAATTTTAATAGTTACATTTACAAAAGTTTAGTTACTAATAATAATTATTAATAATAATATAATTTTTAATATTTTAAACAATTTAAAAAAATTAAATATTAAATACTTTTAAAAATATTACTTTTATAATTTTAAATTCAAATCGTTTTTTTAATACTTTAAGCTGTTTTTAAAGTACCTTACAATTTTTAAATATATAACCTATTTTATTACAATTATAACATTTAATTTTAATTATATCCTTTTTAAATTTTTCCATTTTAATAATATTAAGACTTATTTTTTTAAATTCTTTTTTAATATAAGTATAAATAAGCTTTTTAATTTTTTTCTTTTAAAACTTTTTATATAACCTTTTATTATAAATAATAGCTTATTCGATATATTTGTTAATATATTTAAGCTTTTTCTCCTTTAAAATTTCGTTTTTAATTTAAATTATTAATCTTTTGTAAAAATAATTAAATTAAATATCTTTTAAAAGTTAAATTATTATTATTAATTACTTAAATTTAATAATATATTTTAAAGTTTTTTTAGTTTATTTAAAGTTTTAAATAATTTTATAAGCATTTTCTTTTTTAAGTGGGTTTTTAAATATTAACTATATTCTATTTTCAAAATTAGCGTATTTATTAAAGACGTATTTGAATTTTTCTATTTTTTTTTAGGTTTTATTTAAATAATTATTTATAATAAGTTGGAGCTATTTAAAAGTGCCTCTTTTAAAGTGCTAATAAATTATTAAAACTTTATATTTATTTTTATTAAAGTTAATTTAAAAAAAGGTTAAATAGAATTTAATTATATTAAACCGAGTTTTTATATTAATAGTACTATTATATTTAAATAATAAAAAAAAATTAAATCTTTTATTAAATAATAATAAGACCGTAACGTTTTATTATACTAAGTGCAGGTTAAGTTTTTTATTATTGTTATTATTTTATTTAAGTTTAAGCTTAATTAACTTTTTCTTTAAGGTAATTACTTTATCCTTTAATGCTAAGTGGGCCTTATATGCTCTTTAAAGTCCTTTTCTTAAGGTAATTATTTTATCTTCCTCCTTTAAAGCTTTTCCTTTTCCTTTATTAATAAATTTTATAATTTTTTTTACTTTATTCTTAAGCTTAAATATTCTTGGTTAAAACTTACTTTTTGTTAAAACTATATTATTAATTAGTTTTAAGATATAATTAAAAGGGGGTATATTAAATTCGTTACGTTTTTCTGTTTAATTAATCTTAATTAACAGTTAATTTTTAAGAGATTTGTTTAAAGAGTATTTTAAAATAAATAAATTATAAATAATCCGTATAAATAAAGGAATATTATCGTTAAAGCTAACACTTATATTATATTTAACCGATAATAATATTAATTAAAGAATTATCAAAATATAATAAACTTATATTTAAGTTCGTTAAAATATAATAATTAAGGGCTTAATTTTAAAATAATAGTAACAATATAAATTAAATATTAATAAAACGTTAAAAGTATTTATTAAAAAAGCTTAAAATCCTCCCCCTTATATAGGTTAAATATAAAACTTAAATTAATAGTTAAAAAAATATAAATAAATAATTAAATATATAATAATTTAAATATCCTGTAAACCTTTTATATTTCTTATTTTAAGGATATTATAATTTTAGTGATTTTGATAATTTTATTGAAATTACTAAAATTATTAAGATTATTTCCCTTTATTAGGTTATCCGAGGTTTATCCGTTTTTAATTATACGTTTTAAGATCCTTGCTTTTATATAAGGTATAATTCCTGTGCTATTAGTTCGTATTATTAAACTTATTGTAAAAATTAAATATAAGTTTAATTAAAAAGCCGCTTGTAAAGCTCGTGCTTTTTTTATTAAAATTTTTAATTACTATAATCTTTTATATTTATATTATTTCTGTGCTAGCAAAACCTTTTATTTCTTAATTAAAGATTTCTTTACTTATTACTGTTATATTAGGGATAATAATTGTTTAAATTATAACGTAATAAAAATAAATTCTTTAAACAGTATTTTATTAAAGCTTTTTTAATTGTAAAAAGAACGTTATAAAGTTAAAAAAGAATTATTTTAGTTTAATAAAAAAATTAAAACTTATCTTATTAAGATTCGTTAGTATTAAACCTTAATTAAGGAGTGTTAAAATAATATGTCCGCGCATATTAAACAACTTAATTAATTTCGTTCTTAAGAGAAAGCTTTAAAAGTTAAAATTATTAAAATTATATATTATAAGGAAAAATTCAAATGTTTAAAAGAGGAAAAAAAGAATTGGAAAAAGAATATATTAGGTTTATTTAATTTAGTAATATCTTTTAGTAATTACGTTAGGGTCGCTTCCTTTTAGGATAGTTTTAACTCGAATTTAAACCTTTCCTTTTTTATAAACGGTTAAGGTTTTTCCAATAGAAATTCTTAACAAACTTTTAAATATTTTTAAAATATTTAATAAGTTTTTATATATATTTTTTTAATGGATAATCTTTTTATTTAATTAGGTATTTAACTTAATTATTAAATAGTTTAAAGTTTAATATTTTTTTAATTTTATATTTTTAATTGGTTTTGACGTTTAAGGTAGTTTATATTAATGTATTTTTTAAGGTTAGTTCTAATAATGAAATGTGAAAAATTGGATGTAATTTTGTTTTTGCTGGTAATAATAGTTTATAATTAATTTTTAATATAATCTTTTCAATTTTAAAAGGTTTAAGTTTCTTATAATTTAATTTCTTATTTAGTTTTTTAGTTTTAATGTTTCGTTATAATAAATAAACCTTATTTTCTTTTTTAAAAATTAATCCTTTAATTCTATATTAATTATTATATTTTTTTATTTTTTTATAAGAACTTAAACTTATTTATTAAGTATTTTTATATAATAATAATTTATTCCGTTATAGTTTTTACTTTAGGTATAAATATTTCTTTTATATTAATTAATTTTGTTATTGTAAAATTATATCCAATATTTACTTTAAATAAGAATATTTTTATATCTTTATTTATAAAGTTATTATATGTAATTTTTACTTATAATAGTAATTTTACTTAATTATTTTACATTTTGTTAATATATATGCAAAAATATTGTTTTAATATTTGGTTTAATTGTTTTGTTTATTTGTTTAATTATAAATAATATATAATAAATAACTTTTATTTAATGCTTATTCTTTTTATTAAATTGGTTTAAAATTTAAATATAAAAAGTTTATTTCTATTTGAAATGATTTATTTTAATAGTTTATATTTATTAATTATATATTTAAAAAAAGCGTATATTAAATCTTTTACAATATTAAACTTTTTATATAATATAAAATATTAATACTTAGTTAATTTATTAATTACTACCTATATTTTATTATAAAGTATATTAATTATAAATTCTTTTAATTATAATAATTTAATAATAAAATCTTATATTATAATTTTTTAAATTTTATTTGGAATTTCTATAAATTATATAAATTTGTATAGCTTATATTTAACTACTTTAATTTTATTATACATATTATAATTATTAATTACCTTCTTAATTACCTTTAATAAACTAAGGAAATTATAATCTTATATAATAAGTGTTCGTGGTATTTTTTAACAAACTTATGCTATAATATTTTAAATATATATATTTTCTTTAAGTAAGTAATTATACCTTTTCCTATTCTAATTTCTATAAGTAATTCCTTTATAAATATTATTACCTTAATATATATTATTTATATATTATCTTTTTCTATAAAATATAATGTTAAAAGGACGAATATTCTTTATTTATTTGGTATAAACACTATTTTGTCTTTTATTATATTTTTTATATTAATACTATTAAATTTATTAAATATATTTATTTAAATATTTACTTTTCTTACAATATAAATTATTTTAAAGTTAAAATTATTTAAATATTTTACTTATTTTTAAACCTTAAATCTTAATTTTTAAGTAATTATAAATATATAAAAATTATTATAATTAAAAAAAAATTATAATAAGTTTTTTAATTCCGTTAAATTAGTGTTTCTATTTTTCGAACGTTATTATTATAATAAATAATTCTTTATTATAAATTTAATATTATACTTAAAGTTTTTTTAAAAATCTTAAATAAATATGCTATTAAGTATTATATTTTATTATTTTTAAGTTATTTTAACACTATACTTATAATTGTATTAAATCTATTTATATGGATTTATTTTAGCTAATTTAGCTTAAATAATTACATTACTAGATTATTTATAATGGTTTTTTATATTTCTTTAAAAGTTTAATTTACTTTTTAAATTTATTAAAAGGTTTTTTCTTTTTTTTATATAGTAATTATAATAGGATTTATAATTTTACTAAAATCTTTTATTAGCTGTTTGTTATAATTAATAAAGTTATGGAATTATTATATAATAATAATATTATTTAGCGTTAGTTAATCTCGTATTATTACTATTTTTGAATTTTGTATTTTAATTTGCTTAAGTATAATGGTATACTTTAAGTAATTAATCTTTTATATATAAAATTTACTTTTTTTTAAGTTTATTAATAAGTTGGTTTTATTTAAAGTTTTTAATATTTTATTTACGTGTTTTTCGTATTAGTTAAAGGTTTTAAAAAAAATTAGGATATTATCCAAGTAAATAAAAATTATTTCTTTTAGAAATTTCTGTAATATAATTTCAATTATTTTTTAAAATGTTACTAACATATTTATAAGTTCAAACGGCATAATTAAGCATTTATAATAACTAAAAGGGGTTTATATTATTATTTTTTATTTATTTCCTTTAGTTATTTAAATTAGGTAAAAGGCTTTTTTAAAGTTTAATACTGTAAACTATTTTATATTCCTTATTATTTCTATTAAACCGTTAATATTAAATAAAGGGTAGCTATTTTATTTAATAATGGAATTGAGATATTAATAGTTATATATATTTTAATATATTATGTTTTTATTATTATTAAGTCTTAATATCTTATTTTTATTTTTCTTAAATATTAAAAAGATTGGACTATTTATTAATGAATTTGATTTTTATATATATCCTTTCTTAAGCTTTTATTTGTTACGAACTAACAGCACAAGAACCATACCTTATGAGGAAGTGAGGTTCCTAAAACGTACGATTAAACGGCTAAACCTTGAATAATTTAATAAAAGGTAATAATCTTATTAATCTTATTAATCTCGTTAATCTTAGCAAGATTAATAAGATTATTAAAATTATAATAACTTTAGAATAAAAGATAAAAAAAGCTTATAAATATTTAAAACCATTATATATTTAAATATTTATTTATATTTTTTTAATTATTAATTTAAATCTTATATTTAACTTATATAAGGGAAAAGACTTTAAGCCTTTTTAATAAACATTTTTAACATTTTATTAATATTTAACTTATATTATTATTATTTATTTAAAATTAAAACCCCTATTATTATATTTTAATGGATTTAAGTATAAGTTCGTCATATTTTAATAACTCTTTAATTAATATTATTACCAGTTAAATATGGTATAAGTATTAATTTAAATAACAATATCCCTTTATTTATTTAAATTAATTATAACTTATTTATCTTAAAATATTTATTAAATAAATCCCTTAAAAATTAACTTTTAATAAAAATTAATTAAATAAAATAACGTAATAAATCTAATATATTATCTTTTAATTATGTGTTAAAACTTATTAATAATATAATTCTAATAGAAATTAAGTCCTAAACTAAATTAATTAAGGAAGAAGTAAAAGAAATTATTAAAATTATTAATAAGGAAAAAAAAAACCCTAACTTAAAGAAAATAAATTAATTTTTTAAGGAAAGGATTTAAAGAAATATATAAGGCTTATAAAATATTTAAAAATAAGTTTAAGGCTTTTAAAGAAGAATTAGCTTAATTTAAGGCTAAAAAAGATAAAAACCTTAATAATAACTTTAATAAGGACTTTAATAAAAGCCTTAACTTATGATTTATAAGATAAGAACCTACAGTTTTATTATTATTTAATAAAAGATTTAGACCCTTTTTATTACCTAAGTACAATAATATTATTAATATAAAAGCCTAATTTAGTACAATTAAGTTTTACTTAACTTTCTTTCGAATTAATTTTAATAAAGATAAATATAAAGTTCTGATAGTATATTAATATCTTAAAGATAATACTTTTAAATAGCTTTAACCTATTATAAATAATTATTTTAACAAAACTTAAGAAGAGATAAAAAAGTTTAAATATATCTTTAGTAAATATTCCAATTTTGAAAATAGGATAAAATTAATATTTAGAAATTTATTCAAAAAGGAGGACGTTTGCAGGGTTATTTGGAACTTTAAATAAATTAAAAGAGCCTTAAAATACGTTATTAAATTTAAGCAATTAGTAATAATTACTTAACTCCTTAAAAATGCTTAATTTAATTATTTCTACAAAGGATTAATTATATAAATTAAAGATAAAATTTTTATGGAAAAGAGATTTAAATATATTAATAAATATATTAAACATGTTATTATTTATAATAAAAGGTCGTATAAAAGATTTTAGGAAAAAAAGATTAAAAAGCTTATTTTTATTTATATTAAAAAAGAAATTAAAGAAATTAACTTTAATATAATTAAAATAGAAAAACTTAAAAAAGATATAATTAAAATTAAATATTATAATTATAATAAAATAAGCTATATATTTAAAAATTATAAAACATTTTATAAATAATTAAAAATATTAAAAGGATAATCCGAACCTTAAGTTATAAGAGTAATATCCTTAAAAGCGTTTAATATTTAAATCTTTTAAATTATTTAAAATATTAAGAATTACGTTATTATTAATAACTATTATTTTTAAGAAAATATTTATAAGTGTAATTAATAAAACTGTTTACGTTATTTTAATAAAAAAAAACGGATAAAAGATTAGTTTATATTTTAATAGTATTTATTATTTATTAAAATCGAAAGGAGCTGGGATATAAATGAGAACTGTTTATAGGAAATGCCAAATTATATTAAAAGATAGTATAACCACGAACCAAAAGCATAAATACCTTCGAAAATTATTAAAAACAATTTAAAGAAAAAGCTTTAAAATATAATTAAAATAAATAATTATAATAAAGACAAATTTTATAAGATTATAAAACTTATAAATAAATGGAAAATTGTAATAAAATAATAAAAGAATAAATAGCCTTTTTATAAATTAAATAAAATAAAATAATAAGTAATAAATTAATAAATATATAATAATAATATTATAAATATAAATTAAAAATAATTAATTAAAAATAACTATATTTATATTTAAAAATAAATTGTTAAAAAAGAAAAAAAATAAAATAAAAAGTTTTATATATTTTTAATAAATTAGGTAACTTTAATCCCTTCTATTACAGCCCCCGTCCAACTGTAGAAATTAAAGATATAGCATTTTCTAATTATTAGAGAATTATAAAAACAGGAAGTAATATATATAAAAAAAAATCTATTGCAACCACAGTTAATAAATACCTTAAAGCATAAAGAAAGAAAGTATTAACTATTTAAATTAATTTAAAGATTGTAAGAATTAATATTTCAGGAATAATATATACTTTATAAAAAGCCACTAAAATTGAACGCTTTTTGGATATAAATAAATAAATTTTCATTTTCGGTATTAGAAAATCTAATTTAAGATTAAAGATATATGTACATAATTTATAATAAAATTTAAAATATAAAAGGCATTATAAAATATTTTAGATATTATATTCCTATAACTGCTGCTAAATATATAATTTAATTAAAGAAAATACGGGATTTTAGCCTAAGTTGGTTAAAGGATATTTATTTATATATTAACATAAAGATATTGGTAAAGTTTAAATTAAGTTTAAATTAATTTTGCTAAAAAGTATATGAGTAAATAACATAGTCTTTAATATTGCCCTTTTAATAGAAAATAAACTTTAAGCTTACATATATTACGGAAAAACGTGGGAAGATTATAATTAATATAAATATAAGGTATATATAATTTATAAATTTATTATCTTAAGGAAATATATAAAACAATATAAAAATATAAAGGTATTAAATAAGATTTTAATAAAATTTATTAAAAAATAATAAAAGTAGTTTAATAAAAAAAATATAAATAAAGAAAATATCTTATTAAATTTTAATACTGTTTAAGCCATTAATAATCATTTATATGTTATTATGGAATAAAAAGATTAAAAGTTTTAAACGTTAATTAATTATTAAAAGAAAGAATTATTATATTAAAAATTAATAATTAATAAACGATTAATTGGATATAATAAAGGATAAATTAAGCGAAAAATTATAAATTTTCCGGTCCAAATTTAATAAAAGGACTATTTAGTTTCTTTTAATATCATAAACACTTAATATAACATGGTTTTAAAAAAACCCTAATTAAAAGCTAATAACCTAAAGATAAACTAGCAGAAAAACATTATTAAGTAATTATCATCGGAATTAGGTACAGAAGGTTATAAACCTAAGTATTGGAAAAAGGCCAACTTAAATAAACCTAGTACAGCAGCAAAAAGGCACGTATTTGCAGCCTTCGAAAAAGCTTATAAAATAATACCTTTATATATATTATAACTTGCAAAACTAATTAAAAAAATAAAATAACAAAAAATAATAAAAGAAAAAATTAAAATAATATATAATAAATTTATTAATATATTAAAGAAATATTAAAAGAAATACCCGAAATTATTTATTAAAAAATTAAATATAAATATAGGAGTCCTAAATTACGGACCTTATAATTATAAAATAAACCTTAAAAAAAATAGTTATTTAAATTAAATAAGGTATATTTATTAAATGCAGATAAATAAAAGGTATTAATTAAAATTATTGAATAAAAACTTAAAAAAGGATATATATAAAAATCAGATTTACTAATAAAGAACCCAATTTTTTTAATATTTAAGAAAAATAAAAATGGGACACCAAAACTAAATAAAGATAAAAATATAATATATTAGAATATATACGATTATTAGTACCTAAATTCTATTATTAAATAAAATAACTACTTTTTATTTAATATTAATAGCTTAATAGAAATAATAAAAAATATAAAATAATTTATAATATTAAATTTTAAAAAGATATTTTATTTAATTTAAATAATTAAGGAAAACAAATGGAAAATAATAATATAAACCCCTTTTAATTATTATAAATGTTTGATTATGCTATTCGGATTTACAAATGCGCTAATAACATTTTAAGGAATAATTGAAACCGTATTACGGAAATTCTTAAGAAAAACAGTTTTTATCTACTTAAATAATATTTTAATTTTCTTTAAAACCCTTAACTAACATAAAAAATACGTGGATAAAATATTAAAAACTTTAAAAAAGGCTAATTTATTAATAGATTTAAAGAAAAGTAAATTTTATATACAAAAGATTAATTATTTAAGATATATAATTATATTTAAATAAATTAAAATATAAAATTTAAAAATTGTAATAATATAAGATTAATTAATATTAAATAATATTATAACTATATAATAATTCCACGGATTTATTAATTATAGTAAATAGTTAATAAAAAACTTTAATAAAATTATAAACCTTATTATAATTACTATATAAAAAAAAAAGAACCTTTTAATGAACGTTAAAAATAAATAAAGCCTTTAAAAAAATATAAAAAGCTATTATTAACAATTTAATAATAAGATTATTTAAACCAAATCGGTTAAAACAAATTTATATAGATAAATTTAATATAACTATAAGCGCAATCTTAAAATAATTTAAAAATAATAAAATATAGCATTTAATGATATACTTATTTAAAACATTTAAAAAAGCTTAAATAAAATATCAAACCTATAATAAGGAATTATTTACTATTATAATAGCATTTAAAGAATAGAAATATTAGTTTAACAAAATTAAAGAACTTATTACTGTACTATTAAACCATAATAACTTTAAAATGTTAATAATTACTTAAAAATTAAAACTTAAGGTCCAAAAATAAATAAAATATTTTAATAATTTTAACTTTAAGATAATTTACGTCGCAAGAAAAGCAAATATACAAATAAATATATTTAATAAACTTAATAGCATTAACATAAAAAATATAATAAAAAAAAAGTAGTACTTATATTAAATAAATAAAGGACACTTGTTTTATTAACGTTATATTTTATAAAAAAAGATAATATATAAATAATATATATTAAAGAAATACTACTAATAGAAGAACTACTTACAGACATTAAAACAAGAAAAGGCGTAATTACATACTTAAGTAAAATATACGTACTAAAAACCTTATAACATAAGTTTGTTAAAAAATATTATAAATATCCATTACATAAATACTAAAGAATCTTTCAAATTATATAATAAATTACTAAAAATTATAACTTTTTAAATTTACTTAAGGTAATTAAAGAAGTAATTAATAACTGTAATATATATAATAAAATAAAAGCAGTTAAATATAAGCTATATAAACTTACATAACCCACGGAAATTCCGAATAAAGTTTGGAAAATTATCGCATAAAATTTCATTACTAAATTACCACCATTAAAAAAACTGATAATTAATATATTATATAATAATATATGGGTAATAATTAATAAATTAATTAAATACAGATATTTTATATTATATAAAGAATTTAATATAGTAAAAGATTTAATTTACACGTTTTTTAAATATATAGTTAATAAACACGGATTACTAAAATGCATTATCTTAAATAAAAATAAATTATTTATATCTAAATTTTAAACTAACTTAATAACAAAAATGGGTATAAAATAAAAACTGTTAATAGTATATTATTTATAATTAAATAAATAAATGGAACGTTTAAACTAAACATTAAAATAATATTTATATATATATATTAATAAAATGTAAAATAATTAAGTAAAATTATTACCATAAATAAAAATTACATATAATAATTTTATAAATAAAGATATAAAAATATCCTCATTTAAAACAAATATTAGATATAATTTCTTTATTATAAAATTAATTAATATAAAAGAAACATTTATACTTAAGGCAAAAGTTATAATAGAATAAGTTATTATAATATAAAAATATCTAATAAATAAGCTTAAATTCTTATAAATAAAAATAAAGAAATATAATAATTAATATAAAATTAAGGAACTAATCTTTAAAAAAAGAAATAAAGTTTATTTATTATAATGAAATATTAAAATTAAAAGATTAAATAATAAATTAAATTATAAAAAATTTAAACTTTTTAAAATTAAAAAAGTTATTTTAAAAATTAATTATAAATTATTATTATTAATAAAAACAAAATTATATTTAATATTTTATATTTTTTTATTAAAAAAAGTATTTAAAAATGCGCTAGTATAAATTACTTTAAATATTAAAGTTAATTAAAAATATAAAGTTAAAAAAATATTAAACTTTAAACAATTTAAGAATTAAATTAAATATTTAATTAAATAAAAGAATTATTTATTAAAAGAAAATATTTAAAAATTAATTAAGTATTTTAAAAACGCTTAAGAACTTATAAAAATATTTTACCAGGAAAATCTTAATTGCTTATAAATAATAACAAATTTATCCTTAAATTAAAATTATCTTAAAAGGCAATAGCCCCGCCGGGGTTATCCCTAGAAGAATTAAGCAGTACGGACGGACCAGCCTAATTAAAGGCATTTTAACTCTTACCCTCTTCTTTTTCCTTTTCCTTATAATTTAACTCTTTTTTATATTAAAGAATAATAAGGGCCTTTCCTTTTGCAACATCTTCCTTATAACAAATTTTCCTAAAATAGGTAAAATAACGGAAAATATTTTTTTAACTTTTTTTTACCTGCTTAAAATAATCTATTATTTCTTTTCTTAAATAAATAATCTTATCCTTTATTTAATATTACTTATTTTTAAAAGAATTTAACTTTTATTTTAATTTAGTTAGAAAATTTATCTTTAATATATTATAATTAAAATAATAACTTTTTTTAATATAAATGTTATAAAAAAAAAGATTTGGTAAAAAATAATATAAAGGCTTTTTAAAATGGATATAATTAGAATATAATATATATAAAGTTCCGGCCAACTTAATTAAAAAAGCTTAAAATTCTTTATTTTTTTACTAATTAATATAATTCTTACTTTTTACAATAGGTTTTAATATATAATTTAATATTTTAATAAATTAATTAAAAAACTATAAGAAAAAAAGGAAATATTATAAAAAATATATTTATTAAAAAATCTTTAGAAATAAAGAATTTAAAAGAAGGAAAATAATGTTATAAATTAATAGCACAAGAACTATACCTTATAAAAAAATGGGGTTCTTAAAATATACGATTAAATGGTTAAACCTTGGATAATTTAATAAAGGATAATAATCTTATTAATCTTGTTAATTTCGTTAATTTTAATAAAATTAATAAAATTATTAAAATTATAATAATTTTAAGATAAAGAATAAAAAAAGCTTATAAATATTTAAAATTATTATATATTTAAATATTTATTTACGTTTTTTTAATTATTAATTTAAATCTTATATTTAACTTATATAAGGGAAAAAACTTTAAGCTTTTTTAATAAACACTTTTAACGTTTTATTAACATTTAACCTATACCGCTATTATTTACTTAAAATTAAAACCCCTGTTATTACACTTTAACGAACCTAAGTATAAATTCATCACATTATTTAATAATTTTTATTAATACCTTTTATTTATTTATACTTAATAAATATACCTTATTAAGTTTAAATAATTATCCTTTTTTTAATTTAATTTTATTATTGTAAGGTTTATAGTCCGAAACTCTTATATTTATATTTAATTTTTCTATAAATAATTTTAAGTATTTCTTTTAGTATTTTTTAAATATATTAATAAGTTTATTATATATTACTTTAATTTTTCCTTTAATTATTTTTTATTATTTTATTTATTTAATTAGTTTTATTAATTATAATATATATAAAAATATTATTTTATAGGTTTTTTTAAAAGCTGTAAATATATATTTATTTGTTATTATATTAAATTTATTTAAATTAGCTTTTTTTTAATGCTTAAATTTATAACTTTTTGTACTTAATTTTAAAGATAATTATTCGATTATGTTTTTTTACTAATTTATCTTCGGGTTATTAACTTTTAGTTAAGGTTTTTTTAAAATTATATTATACTAGGTATTTATAATATTAAAAGAAATTAATTACTTTTTTTATTAAATTTAAACCGAAAGATTTATGATTTCTCGCTTAATTTATCTTTTATTATATTTAATTAATTATTTATTAATTATTAATCTTTAATATAATAATTCTTTATTTTAGTAATTAATCTAATATTTATTAATTATATTAAGTTATATAATATTTATTAAATATTTATAATTAATAAATGTTTAGAATTTTTAATTATTCCATTTAATAGTAACATATAAGTGGTTATTAACTATTTAAATTATGTTTAAGTTTTTTAAGGTATTTTCTTTTTTTAAACTTTTATTTTTAAATTAATTTTATTATTCTTTAATAAGTTTTAAAAAAGTTTTATTAAGTACTTTTATGTTCTTATATTCTTTTATATATTTTTTTAAAATAATAAATTTATAAATTATATATATTTAATATTAATGTTAATTATAATTTTCTTATATCTTTCTCTAATAAATGTATTCCTTAAGTTTGTTACTAATAAATAATGTAACACTAATACCCACATTATTTATTTAAATATATTTTAAAAGAGTAAGTTTAAATTTAATTTTAACTTTATTAATATCCTTATATTTATATATAAATAAATATCTTTTTACTAATTTAAGTTAAAAACTTATTTTCTTTAGTTAAATTATATATATAATAATGGTTATTGGAATAAGAAATTTAAGATATTTTATTATATTATTTATGTTTTAAATTTTGTTAAGGATTATATATATATATTTTAGGTTTTAGATCGGGCTTTTTAGTTTTAAAAAAAGGAATTTATCTTTCTCTATCCAATAACCATTTTTTAGTAACTTCTTATAAAAAAATATTATTTTTAAGATATTAGTATTAACTGTTTTTAAGTTAGTGTTACGAACCAACAGCACGGGAGACCATACCTTATAGGGAAGCGGGGATCTTGAAACGTACGATCCCGAGAACGGATAAACTACAGGTAAAATGTATTGGAGGGAAGTGATCCTAATAATCCTAATGATCTTGCGGGATCATTAGAATTAATAAGATCATTAGAAATTACGATAACCTTAGAAGATAAGGAAGTTTACAAAATATTTAAAATCATTATATATTTAAATATTTATTTATATTTTTTTAGTTATTAATTTAAATTTTATATTTAATTTATATAAAAGGAAGAACTTTAAACTTTTTTAATAAATATTTTTAATATTTTATTAATATTTGACCTATATTGTTACTATTTATTTAAAATTAAGATCCTTATTATTATATTTTAACGGATTTAAATATAGGTTCGTCATATTTTAATAACTTTTTAATTAATACTATTACTAATTAAATATGGCATAAGCGTTAACAACGATATACCTTTACTTATGTAAATTAATTATAATTTATTTATTTTAAAATATTTTTTAAATAAATTCCTTAAAAACTAACTTTTAAAAAAAGTTAATTAAATAAAATAATTTAATAAATTTAGTATATTATTTTTCAATTACGTATTAAAACTTATTAATAATATGGTTTTAATTGAAATTAAATCTTAAGCTGGATTATTTAAGGAAAAGGTAAAAGAAATTACTAAAATTTTTAATAAGGGGAAAAAGAAAGCCCCGATTAAGGATAAACAGATTAAGATTTTAGGGGAAAAACTTTAAAAAGTATATAATATTTATTAAAAACTTAAAAAAGAAATAAAAACCTTAAAAAAAGAACTCGCCTAATTTAAAATTAAAAAAGGTAAAAACTTTAATAAGGATTTTAATAATAATCTTAATAATAACTTAAATAAGGACCCCAACCTATAACTTATGAAGCAATAAGAGCCTACAGTCCTATTACTAACGGGCCAGGGATTTTAACCTTTATTACCACTTAAGTATAACAGTACCTTAAATATAAAAGCTTAACTTAGCACAATTAAACTTTATTTGGCCTTTTATTAAAATAACCTTATTAAAAATAAATATAAAGTTTTAATTATATATTAACATTTAAAAAGCAGCGCCCTTAAATAATTTTAATTTATTATAAATAATTATCTTAATAATACTTAAAAGAAGATAAAAGAATCCCAATACGTTTTCAATAAATATTTTAATTTCAAAAACAGAATATGGTTAATATTTGGCAATTTATTTAAAAAAGAAAATGCTCGAAAAGTTATTCAAAACTTTAAGCAAATTAAAAAAGCCTCGGAATATGTTATTAAGTTCAAACAACTTGCAGTAATTGCTTAACTCCTTAAAAATGCCTAATTTAACTACTTTTATAAAAGATTAATTATATGGGTTAAAGATAAAATCTTTAAAAAAAAAAGATTTTAATATATTAACAAATATATTAAACGAGCCATTATTTATAATAAAAGGTCGTATAAAAGATTTTAGAAAAAGAAAATTAGAAAGCTTACCTTTACCCGCATTAAGAAAAAAATTAAAAAAATTAACTTTAACATAATTAAAATAGAAAAACTTAAAAAAGATATAATTAAAATTAAATATTACAACTGTAATAAAATAAGCCACATATTTAAGAATTATAAGGCATTTTATAAGTAACTTAAAATATTAGAGGGATAGTCTAAACCTTAAATTGTAAAAGTAATATTTTTAAAAACATTTAATATTTAAGTTTCTTAAATTACCTTAAACATTAAAAATTATATTATTATTAATAATTATTATTTCCAAAAAAATATTTATAAGTACAATAAATAAGATTACTTATATTATTCTAATAATAATAAAAAATAAATAAGAAATTAATTAATATTCTAATTATCCCCGTTAACTATTAAAATAAAAAGGAGATAAAATATTAACAAAAACTGCCTATAGGAAATACCGGACTGTATTAAAAAATAGTATAACCACAAACTAAAACTTAAAACATCTAAAAGAATTATTAAGGAGACTTTAAAAGAAAAGCTTTAGGTAATATCTTTTTAAAACGATTACAATAAAGAAGAATTTTACAAAACTGTAGAACATCTAAAAGAATAGGAAGTTATAATAAGGTAATAAGAATACAAATAACCTTTTTATAAGTCTAACAAAATAGAATAATAAGTTATAAGTTATTAAGTATATAATAATAATATTATAAATCTAAATTAAAAATAATTAATTTCCGAAAACTGTATTCAAATTTAAGAATAAATTATTAAATAAGAAAAAAAATAGGATAAGGAATTTTACATATTTTAAATATAATAAATAACCTCTATTCTATTTATTATATCTTATATTTATCTATAAAAATTAAAAATATAATGTTTTCTAATTATTAAAAGGTTTTAGGAACAAAATGTAATACACGTAAGAAGAGAATTTATTACGAGAAAAGTTAATAAATATCTTAAAAAGCATAAAAAAAAAGTATTAACTACCTAAACTAACTTAAAGACTGTAAGAAACAATATTTTAAGAATTATATATATATTATAAAAGGTTATCAAATATAAATACTTTTTAGATAAGGAAAAATAATTTCCCATCTTTGGGATAAAGAAATCTAACCCGAGACCAAAAATCTATAGATATAATTTTTAATAAAATCTAAAGTATAAGAAATATTAAGAACTGTTATAGATATTATATTTACATAATTATTATTAAATATATAATTTAACCAAAAAAAATACTGGATTTTGGCCTAAATTAATTAAAGGATATTTACTTATATATTAATAAAAGAATATTAATAAAATTTAAATTAAGTTTAAACCAACTTTTTTAAATAATATATAAGTAAATAATATTGTTTTTAACATTACTTTTCTAATAAAAAATAGACCTTAAGCTTACACATATTAGAAAAGAATATAAGAAAATTGCAACAAATATAAATATAAAATATATAAGATTTATAAATCCATTACCCTAAAAAAGTATATAAACTAATATAAAGACCTAAAAATATTTAACAAAACCTTAATAAAATTTATTAAAAAATAATAAAAGTAATTTAATAAAAAAAATATTAATAAAGAAAATATTCTGCTTAATTTTAATACAGTCTAAATTATTAATAACCACCTATATATTATAATAGAATAAAAAGATTAAAAGTTCTAAACATTAATTAATTATAAATATTTAATAAATATTATTAACTTTAATATAATTAATAAATATTTAATTAATTATTAAAAAAAAGAATTACTATATTAAAGATTAACAATTAATAAATAATCTATTAGATATAATAAAGGATGGATTAAGTAAAAAATCATAAATCTCCCGGTCCGGATTTAACAAAAGAACTATTTAATTTCCTTCAATATTATGGATATTTAATACAATATAATTTTAAAAAAACCTTAATTAAAAGCTAATAACCCTAAGATAAATTGACAGAAGAATATTATTAAATAACTATCATCAAAACCAGGTACTCAAGGTTATAAACTTAAATATCGGAAAGAAGCCAACTCAAATAAACCTAATACAGTAGCAAAAAGGCATATATTTACAGCCTTCAAAGAAGCCTATAAGGTAATACCTTTATATATATTATAACCTACAAAATTAATTAAAGAAATAAAATAGTAAAAAACAATAAAAGGAAAAATTAAGATAATATATAATAAACTTACTAACGTACCCAAAAAATATTAAAAGAAATACCTAAAATTATTTGCCGAAAAATTAAATACCAATACAGAAATCCCAAATTACAGACCTTACAATCATAAAATAAACCTTAAAAAAAGATATTTACCTAAATTAAATAAAATATACTTATTAAATACAAACAAATAAAAAGTATTAATAAAAATTATTAAACGAAAACTTAAAAAAGGATATATATAGAAATTAAATTTATTAATAAAAAATCCAATTTTTTTAATACCTAAGAAAAATAAAAATAAAATATTAAGACTAAACAACAATAAAAATATAATATATTAAAATATATATAACTATTAATATTTTAACTCCATTATTAAATAAAATAGTTACTTCTTACTTAATATTAACAGTTTAATAAAAATAATAAGGAACATAAAGTAATTTATAATATTAAACTTTAAAAAAGTATTTTATTTAATTTAAATAACCAAAAGTAATAAATAAAAAATAATAATACGAACCTCTTTTAATCACTATAAATATCTAATCATACCATTTGGACTTACAAATGCGTTAACAATATTCTAAAGAATAATTAAAACTATATTACGGAAATTTCTAAAAAAAACAGTTTTTATCTATCTAAACAATATCCTAATCTTCTTCAATACCTTTAACTAATATAAAAAACATATAAATAAAATATTAAAAACCTTAAATAAAGTTAATTTACTAATAAATCCTGAAAAAAGCAAATTCTATACGTAAAAAATCAATTATTTAAAATATATAATTATACTTAAATAAATTAAAATATAGGATTTAAAAATTGCAACAGTATAAGATTAATTAACGTTAAATAATATTATTACAGTACAATAATTTTATAGATTTACCAACTATAACAGATGACTAATAAAAGATTTTAACAAAATTATGGATTTTATTATGATTATTATATAAAAAAAGGAAGGAACCTTCTAATAAATGCTAAATGTAAATAAAGTTTTTAAAGAAATATAAAAAGCTATTACTAATAATCTAATAATAAAATTACTTAGGCTAAATTAATTAAAATAAATTTATATAAACGGATTAAACGCAGCTATAAATGTAATTTTAAAGTAATTTAAAAATAACAAAATATGACATCTAATGGTATACTTATTTAAAACCTTTAAAAGAGCTTAAACGCAATATTAAATTTATAATAAAAAATTATTTACTATTATTATAATATTTGAAAAATAAAAATATTAGTTTAATGAAATTAAGGAATTAATTATTATACTATTTAACCATAATAACTTTAAGATATTAATAACCACTTAAAAATTAAAACTTAAGGTTTAAAGATAAATAAAATATTTAAATAATTTTAACTTTAAAATAATTTATATTATAAGAAAAGCAAATATATAAATAAACGCACTTAATAAATCTAATGGTGTTAGTACAAAAGATGTAATAAAAGAAAAAATAATACTTATATTAAATGGATAAAAAGTACTTATTTTATTAATATTATATTTTACAGAAAAAAATAATACTTAAATAACACATATTTAAAAGGCATTATTAATAAAAGAATTACCCCCAGATATTCGAATAAGAAAAAAAGTAATTATCTACTTAAGTAAGGTATATATACTAAAGATCTTATAACATAAATTTGTTAAAAAATATTATAAACATCTATTATATAAATATTAAGGAATCTTTTGAATTATGCAATAAATTATAAGAGATTATAACTTCCTAAGTTTACCCGAAGTAGTTAAAGAAGTAATTAACAATTATAATATATATAACAAAATGAAGGTAATTAAATATAAGCCATATAGGCTTATGCAACCCACAGAAATTCCGGACTAAACTTAAAAAACTATTACATAAGATTTCATTATTAAATTACTACTATTAAAAGAATCTATAATTAATATATTATATAATAATATATGGGTAGTAATTAATAGGTTAATGAAATATAAATATTTTATATTATATAAAAAATTTAATACAGTTAAAAATTTAATTTATACGTTTTTTAAATATATAATTAATAAATATAAATTATTAAAATATATTATTTTAAATAAAGATAAACTATTTATATCTAAGTTTTAAATTAGCTTAATAATAAAAATAAGTGTAAAACAGAAATTGTTAATAACATATTACCCACAATTAAACGGATAAATAGAATATTTAAATCAAATGTTAAAACAGTATTTTCGCATATACATTAATAAAATATAAGATAATTAAGTAGAATTATTACCATAAGCAGAAATTGTATATAATAACTTTATAAATAAAAATATAAAAATATCCCTATTTAAAATAAATATTGGTTATAATTTTATTATTACAGAATTAATTAATATAAAAGAAATACTTATCCTTAAGGCAAAAACCATAACAGAATAAATTATTATTATACAAAAGTATTTAATAAATAAATTTAGATTTTTATAAATAAGAATAAAAAAATATAATAATTAATATAGGATTAAAGGATTAATTTTTAAAAGGGGAGATAAGGTTTATTTATTATAACGAAATATTAAAATTAAAAGATTAAATAATAAATTAAATTATAAAAAATTTAAACCTTTTAAAATTAAAAAAGTTATTTTAAAAATCAATTATAAATTATTATTATTAATAAAAATAAAATTATATTTAATATTTTATATTTTCTTATTAAAAAAAGTACCTAAAAATACGTTAATATAAATTACTTTAAACGTTAAAGTTAATTAAAAATATAAAATTGAAAAAGTATTAAACTTTAAACAATTTAAGAATTAGATTAAATATTTAATTAAATAAAAAGATTATTTATTAAAAGAAAATATGTAAGAATTAATTAAATACCTTAAAAACGTTTAAAAGCTTATAAAAGTGTTTCACCGGGAAAATCCTAACTGCCCACAACTAATAACAGATTTATCTTTAAGTTAAAACTATTTTAAAAAATAACGGCCTTATTAGGGTTATTCCCGGAAGAATTAAGTGGCATAGACAAATTAGCCTAATTAAAGGTGTCTTAACCCCTACCCTCTTTTTCCTCCTTTTCTTCACGATCTAACTCCTCCTTACGTTAAAGGATACAAAAAGCTTTACCCTTAACTTTTACCTCTTTAACACGAATTTCCTTAAAACGAAAAATTAGTTATAATAACTCCTTTTAATATTAAAATAGTTTTATAACCTTATTAAATATTTTATCCTTAATCTTATAACGCTTATCCTTATAAAATTTAATTTTTCCCTTTAACTTATTAAAAGAATTTATTTTTAAAATATTATAATCTAAATAATTATATTTATAAGTATAAATATTATAATTAAATAAATTAAAAACGAAAATATAAAAGGATTTACTAAAATACTTATAATTTAAGTATAAAACGAGGGCAATATTAGTTAATTCAATATAAAAAGCATAAAATTCCTTACTTTTTCGTTAATTAATATAATTCTTTTATTTCGGAATAAATTTAAATATATAATTTAATATCTTAGTAAATTAGCGCGAAAAATATAAAAAGAAAAAAAAAACCATATTAAAAATGCGTTTATTAATAAATTTTTAAGGGCAAAAAATTTAAGAAAAAGAAAATAATATTACGAATTAATAATATAAAAGACCATACTTTATAAAAAAGCGGGGATCTTAAAACGTACGATCTTAAGAACAAATAAACTACAAGTAAAATATATTAAAAGAAAATAATCTTAATAATCCTAATAATCTTACAGGATTACTAAAATCAATAAAATCATTAGAAACCACAATAACCTCAGAAAATAAGGAGGTCTATAAGATATTTAAAACCATCATATATTTAAACATTTATTTACATTTCTTTAACTATTAATCTAAATCTTATATCTAACCTATATAAAGAAAAGAACTCCAAACTTTCCTAATAAACATTTTTAACGTTTTATTAATATTTAACCTATATTATTACTGTTTACTTAAAATCAAGACCCCTATTATTACACTTTAACAGACCTAAGTGTAAGTTCGTCATAGTTAGCTTTAATTATTAATATATTTTTTCTTTATTTTTGAAAATAGTTGTTAATAGTAGCTATTATAAACTTTAATTTAATATATGTAATCTTTCGTTTACGTATTCTTTTAATAATTAAGAATTATTATATTTTTAATTTTTATAATTAAATTAAGTTTAAAATTAAAAGAATTAAAACTGTTTAAATATTAATTAAAAATATATAAAATTCTTAATCCTTTTTCTTTTTTTTATTTAATAATTTTTTATTAAATATAAATGATATTATCCTTTTTAAAAAATCTTTAATTAAGGTCTAATAATTAAAAATTATAATTTTTATTATTTATTATTTATAATTATATATTATTTAATTTATAAAAGGGCCACTTATTAACAGTTTAAAATATTATAATATTTTATTTCTTTATCAATTTTAGAATTTAATAAATTTAATTTTTAAAGGATCGCTTTTTTTCTAGATTTTTTTTATAATATGCTTATGTTAATAATATCTAAAATTCTTTATATAAAACGTTTTTAATAGTTTTTTCTAAGAGTTACTTATTAAGTTAATAATTATATTAACTTTTAATACAATTAAAAATATTTTATAAATATTTTTTATTAATATTCCATTTTTTTAATATTAATAAATAAAGGTTATTATTAATTTATAAACTTAAGCCTTTATTTTTTTTTATTATTATTAAAATATTATAAATAGTTTTATTAATTATATTTTATTAAATTAGGTTATTAATAATAATGTTATAAAGTAATATAATTTTTAATATTTTAAACGAACTATATATTAAATATTCTTAATAATATTATTCTTACAATTTTAAGTTTTAATTATCCTTCTAATACTTTTAACTGTTTTTAAAATGCTTTACAATTCTTAAATATATAGCCCATTTTATTACAATTATAATATTTAACTTTAGTTATATTCTTTTTAAGTTTTTCCATCTTAATAGCATTAAGGCTTACTTTTTTAAGTTTTTTTTAAATACAAACGAAAGGGGTTTTTTTAATCCTTTTTTCCTAAAACCTTTTATATAATCTTTTATTATGGATACTTATTTATTTAATATATTTATTAATGTATTTAAGCTTTTTTTCCTTTAAGATTTTATCTTTTACTTATATGGTTAAACCTTTGTAAAAGTAATTAAACTATGCGTTTTTTAAGAGTTAAGTTACTATTATTAAATATTTAAATTTAATAACATATTTTAAAGCTCTTTTAGTCTATTTGAAGTTTCAAATAGCTTTACGAACGTTTTTCTTTTAAGTAAGTTCTTAAATATTAATTATATTCTATTTTTAAAATTCTTATATTTATTAAAAATGTATTTAAATATTTTTAACTTTTTTTACGTTATATTTAAATAATTATTTAAAATAAGTTAGAACTATATAAATACATTTCTTTTAAAATATTAATAAATTACTAAAATCTTATATTTATTTTTATTAAAACTTACCCGAAAAAAAGTTAAATAAAATTTAATTATATTAAGCTAATTTTTAATATTTATAATATTATTATACTTAAATAGTAAAAAAGGTTTAAATTCCTTATTAAATGATAAAAGGATAATGGAGTCCTATTATATTAAACATAAATTAAGCTTATTATTATCTTTTTTTTACTTAACTTTAATTAATTTGTTTTTAAATTTTTTATATGTTTTATATGCTTTTTTTATATTTTTCTTTAATTAAGAGATATTATTTAAGTTATTGTCTTTGTTATTTCCTTTATTATTGCTTTCGTTTTTAATTACTTTTCCTTTTCCTTTGTTAGTAGTTTTAATGGTTTTTTTTACCTTTTCTTTAATCTTGAATGACTTTATTTAAGATTTAATTTCTACTAAGGCTATATTATTTATTAATCTTAAAATATAATTAAAAGGTAATATATTAAGTTAATTACAGTGTTTTACTTGGTTAAATTTTATTAATAATTAAGTTTTAAGGGATTTAAATAAATATTTTAAGATAAATAAGTTATAAATAATTTATATAAATAAAAAAAATATTATTATTAAAGCTAACGCTTATACTATATTTAATTAATAACGGTATTAATTAAAAAGCTATTAAAATGTGATAAACTTGTATTTAAGTCCGTTAAAATGTAGTAATTAAGGTTTTAATTTTAAGTAAATAATAAACAGTATAAATTAAGTGTTAATAAACGTTAAAATGTTTATTAAAAAAGTTTAAAGTTTTTTTCCTTATATAAATTAAATATAAAACTTAAATTAATAATTAAAAAAACATAAATAAATAATTAAATATATAATAGTTTAAATATCCCGTAAACCTCCTTATTTACTTTTTATTTACTTAAAATTATTGTAAATCTTATGGTTTTTAAAGATTTTATAAATCTTATAAAATCCTTAAGATTTATAAGATCCATAAGATCCAATTATCCAAAGTTTAACTAAAAATATTATTAGTTATCCCCGCTTTTATACTTGGTATAATTTCGTTAAGCCGTTAGTTCGTAACACAATATTAATTAAAAAGCTATTAAAATATAAAGAACTTACACTTAAATTTATTAAAATATAATAATTAAAATCTTAATTTTAAATAAATAATAAGTAATATAAGTTAAATATTAATATAATATTAAAAATATTTATTAAAAAAGCTTAAAGTCCTTTTTCTTATATAAATTAAATATAAAATTTAAATTAATAATTAAAGAAATATAAATAAATAATTAAATATATAATAATTTAGATATCTTTATAATTTTTTTTACTTATATATTATCTTATTAAAATCTTATAATTTTTATTATTTTTAAAGATTTTATAAATTTTAATAAAATCCTTAAAATTTATAAAATTTATAAGATTTATAAAATCCATTTATTCGAGGTTTAACCGAAACGTTATTAATTAACACCTTGTTTTTATATTAGGTATAATTTCGTTATTTATTAATTCGTAATAATAAATTATATATTATTTAAAAAAAAATAAAAGGGTATTATTAAAGTTAATGCTTATGTTACACTTAATTAATAACGGTACTAATTAAAAAGCTATTAAAATATAATAAACTTATATTTGGATTTATTAAAATGTAATAATAATAAATTTTAATTTTTAAGTAAATAATAATAATATAAGTTAAATGTTAAAATAAATGTTAAAATATTTATTAAAAAAGCTTAAAATCTTTTTTTTATATAATTAAATATAAAATTTAAATTAATAACTAAAAAAACTTAAATAAATAATTAAATATAAAATAATTTTAAATAAATTTATTAACCTTTTGTTACGAACCAACAGCACGGGAACCATACCTGGTATGGAAGCGGGGGTCCTGAAACGTACGATCGGGAACGGATAAACCTCGGATAACCTGATGGAGGGAAGTGATCTCAGTGATCTTAGTGATCTCACTGAGATCACTAAGATCACTAAGATCACGACAGCCTCAGGGCAAGAAGTATGGAAGGTCTACGGGATATTTAAACCATCATGTATCTAATCATTCATTTACGTTTCCTTAGCTATCAATCTAAGTCTTATATCTAACCCATATAAGGGGAAGGACTCCAAGCCTTCCTGACGAACATTTCAACGTTTATTGACACTTGACCCGTATCGTTTACTGTTTACTTAAAATCAAGACCCCAGTTACTACACTCTAACGGACCTGAGTGTAGGTTCGTCACACCTTTTTATAACTTTTATATAATTTAATTAATTTAATTGATTTAATTGATTTAATTGATTTAATTGATTTAATTGATTTTATTAAATTAATAAAATTACTAAAATTACTATTTTCCATTAGCCATTCCAAGGTTTTGCCGTTTCTGGTCATGTTAATAAAACCCCGCTTTTATACCCAATATGGTTCCTTAAGCTATTAGTTCGTAATAAAAATTAAAAAAAAAAATATTATTAAATTTTTAATTTTAAAATAAATAATTATATATTTATTATAAGAAATTATTAAAATTAATAAATAAATTATTTTTTAAATAAATTAAATTCTTTTTTAATTTAATAATATTATAAAATTATTAAAAAAAAGAAAATAATATATAATAATTAAAATTAAAATTTAACGTTTAAATATTTAAATAATTTTTTACTTGATTAAAAAAGTAAATAATAAAATAATTATATTTAAAAATTAAAAAAAATAATAAATAAATAAAATTTTATTTTTTTATTTATATTATTATAAATTTTAATATTAAATATAATAAATTAGTTAAAGAATAAATGTAATATAATGTTTTATTAAAAATTTTAAAAATACAATTAAATAAATAATTATTTATTATATAAAAAAATTAAATTAACTTTTTATATTTTAATAATAATTTTATTAAATTTAAAAGAAAAATACATATATATTAATAATGTTAAAAATAATATATATTATTATAATATTATAAATAAAAAATTTAAAATAAGTTTTTTTTATAAAAGAAATAATAATAATTTATATATAAATTAAATTTTGATTTAAATAATTATTACGTAATTACTATATTAATATACATTTTTATATATATTATTATTTTTTATAATTATTCTTTTTTTTATAATATATATAATTAAATTATAATATTATAATTTTATTTTTTTAATATAATTTAAACCGTAATTTTAAATAATAAAAAATATAATAAATTAATACTTAATATATATAATATAATAAAATTAATTTATAATATTTATATAATATATTTTTAATTTGTTTTATTTTTTTAATTTAAATTAAAATAATATTAATAATAATATTAATAATTTTAAACTTTTAAAAAAAATAATTATAATAAATGTAAATTTATTATATATTATTATATAATTTATATATTTATATATTTAATTATTTAAATTTTTTATAAATCTTTTATTATTTTTAAATTTATTTTTTTTAATTTAATTATTATTAAATCTTTTTATAATTAATTATAATATTAAATATATTTTTAATAGTATTTTTATTATTATAATGAAAAAATTAATTAAAATATATTTATATTTTTATTTTAAAAAATATAATAATAAATATTTAAAAATATTTAAAAATTATAAAAATTATAAAAATTATAAAAATTATAAAAATTATAAAAATTATAAAAATTATAAAAATTATAAAAATTTTAAATATATAATTTATAATATAATAAATTTAAAATTATATTTAATTTTAAATTAAAAAAATATTTATTTATAAAAATATATTTAAAATTAATAAAATAAAATAAATTATAAAATTAATTAAATAAAAAAATAAATATATATTTTATATATTTATTTAAAATAAATTTAATAAAAATAATAATTAATAATAATTAAATAATTTTTTTATAAAAAAGAAATTAATATAATTTTATTATTGGAATATATATATATAAATATAACTTAATTAATAATAACTTTAAAAAAATTATTTATAAAATTATTAAATAATTTATTTTATAATTATTTATTAAAGTTTTTAAATTTTAATATTTACGTATTTATATATATAAAAATTATTTATATAATATATATATATATATATACATTATATTTTTAAATAATTATAAATTAATTAAAATTTTATAAAAATATAAAAACGTTTATTAAAAAGCTTTTAAAAATAAATATATTTGTTAAAAAATACTTGAAATAAAAAAGTTAAAATTATTTATTTAAAAAGCTTTAAGTTAATATTTAAAATTTATTTATTAAAAAGTTTTTTAAAAAATTATTATTAATAATATTTAATTATAATATTTAAAATTCATCTGTTAAAAAATTTCGAAATTATTATTTAAAAACTTTTAAATTAAAAAAAATTAAAGTTTATTTATTAAAAAATCTTTTAATTATTTCAATCATTTAATAATATTTTATTAATTAATTAATTATATATTTTTTTAAATTAATTCTTTTATTAAACTTTATTAATTATAATATTTATATTAATAAATAAACTTTTTTATTAAATTTATTTATTATTTTTACTTTTTATATAATATATATATATTATAAATAAATTTTATTTATTTAATATTTATTTTAATTTTAAAATATAATTTTTATAAAAAATTAATAAAAAATTAAAAATATTTATTATTATAATTTTTATTATAATTAATATTATAATTTTATTATTTCTTTATATATAAATAAATAATCTTTTTTAATAAATTAATTTAAATTTTTATTTTAATAAATTTATTTTTAATTAATTAATTTTTATATTTAATATATAATAATAAAAGTTTTTTTAAATAAAAAATTATAAATTTTTATTAATATAAATATTTTAATAATATAATTATAAAAATAAATTAAAAAATAAAATATATATATATATATAAAATATAAATTAAATTTAAAATAATAAAATATATTAATTAAAAATAATAATATAAATATAATTAAAATATATTTATAATAATTTTATTTTTTATAAAAAAAATTATTAATATTAAAATAATATTACTTTAATATAATATTTTAATTAAATTTAAATAAAACCATATTTTATTAATATAATTATTAATATAAATTAATAATAATAATCCTTCGATTTTTACTTTAAAAAAACTACGTTAAATTCACATGTTATTTATAACATTAACGTCTTTTCCCATATGTACCTTATAGCTACTTAACCTACCAGCTCATCATCCCCGTGCTCCGATCAAACCCGCCTCTCAGCTGCTTATCAGGCTTGACAACTTTACCCTGCAAGATCGTATACCGGACCAGATTCTCGCAGTCCTCAGGCCTCACCCGCGCCAGCCAGATACACTGCGCGGCACCAACATCCGGCTCCCCTTGCCCCTTCCCTTCCCCCCCATCTTCTTCCGGCGCCGGCACCGGCTTCACGACCTTAACCTGCGGCTCCTGGCCCGGCGGCAGCCTGCCGCGCTCCACCTTGTCTAGGCCGAAGGCGTCGGGGCGGCGGTAGATCAGGACGTTGGCGGAGTACTTGTGGCCGCCGACGTGGTTGACGAAGTAGATGCCGACGCCGCCGGGCCGCTCGTCGTCAAGGTCGCGGTCGAGGCCGAGCGGGCGCAGGTGGCGCTCGAGCTCCTTCTTGATGAGCGGGGCGCTCTGGGCGCAGCGCGCGTCGCGCGTGCGGTGGGAGCACAGGAGGACGACGGCGCGGTGCGGGCACGCGCGCGCCCGCATGTCGCCCACGGCCGAGCGCGACGACGGGATCGTCTTCGGCAGCGCGATCGGGTCCAGCGGGTCCGACGTCGTGGGCGCCCGCGAGATGTACTTGCTGACGAGGGACGGGACGGCCGGGGGCGTCACGTTGTCGATGATGGTGAAGGCGGGGAGCACCAGGATCGACGTGGGTTGCGAGTAATCCGCCTGGTGGGACGGCGTGTGCATGTTGGACGCGGAGAGCATGAGGCGCTGCAACTGCGTTAGTGTTCTTCATATTCACGGGGAAAAAAAGAATGAAAAAACATACCCCATTGCCAGGCTTACTAGCATGTCCAAAGGCCTCCATCACGCTCCCCTTCTCATCCTCGACATCCCTCTTCCAGTCGGACTTACTAGTCGCGACGATGACGTGCGTGCTCCACGGCTTGATGTTACCGTACAGGGGGTGCGACTCCTCGACCTTGAAGTGCCGCGGGTACTTCACGGTGCAGCTGTCGCAGTCGTGCTCGCAGGCCTCGCCGTCGACGTCGGGCCGCGTCTGCGGGAACAGCTCCGTCGCGCGCGCGCTCCCCGTCAGCGCCCGCCGGGCCCCTCCGATAAGCGAGAGCAGACCTGCCGCCATCTTTCCTTTTCTTTCCTTTTCTTTCCTTTTCTTTTTTCTTCTTTTTTTCTTCTTTCACCCTCCTGTTTCTTCCCCTTGATCAATTGGGTCAGCCAACCAATTGGACCGAAGAACTGCGACCCGATAGTAAAAATAAATTATGTGAAGTGCCAAGTGTAATTGCAAAAGCAGGTGTAAGTAAAGCAAAGCTTGGAGACGGAAGATGTGTCTATAAAAAGCTATGGTGGGGCAGGGGTAACCTGCAGCTTGTCTGCTAGTAATATCTTATCTGATCTGAAGATTGTGTTAGTGCTGCAAGCCCAGGTGGGGGGGGACAAGTTTGGGGGAATTGGGTTCTTGGGGGAGGAGTGTGTGCCTGGGAAGGAACCAAACGCAGGGGGTGTACGACAGATAGGATATTCCCGTTTCTTGTGGCGTAAGATAGGTAAAGTACTATGTAGACAAGTCGTAATGCTTACATAATTGGGACCAGATATTATTCCTAACTCACCACCGTCCAACGAGGTTTTCTCTCGCCTTTCACGAAAATACCAGGTGAATACACAAATGCTCGTCTTCGTTTGTCTGTGTATTTGCTGCTGTTGTTTGCGCTGACAAACTTGTTTAATGTCTTCCGATAGTTATATCTTAAATTTGAATGCGATATCTCCGAGGTCATCCAAGCGAAAGTCTAACGTCCTTCTTCCAACTTGCAAGAACACAAATCAAGGAGAGGGAAGGAAAAGAAAAAGGGAGGGGATGACAACATCGAAATTAAAAGGATTCTACGGAATATTCGAGACTAGAACCCGACGGACGTGCCCTATCCTATTTTATTATTACCTGTTCTCGGTCGGGGTATCCAACTCGGACAAAAGAGGGCACGTCCCTAACTCGGAGTAAGTCCTTCGGCCTCCGAGCTGCTTGCCGCGTGTCGCAATTCATTAGGGTCCATCTCCCCAACCCCATCATCTCATCACCGCTAAATGCGCATAAGCTGCCACTATCATTTCTCAATTCTACTTTTACTATTAGTATTGTTGCATCAATGAATGAGTAGTTGTTCTCTACAAGCATATGTCAGTGATATCATAACGTGGTTAAGTAACAAGAAAAAAAAGGAGAAAAAGAAGAAAAGAGAATGACTGCTTTAACGGCATCTCATTAACTTAACCTAGCCTACCTACCACAGTACATTCTCATGTACGTAGTATCTCCCGTTAAATCCGTCCCAAATACACTATCGGCAAGGCTATTATAAGTAACACAGCTAGCCAACTAGCTAATTACCAAATACCCCACCACTTTGAGGGCAAAAAGGAGAGTGATCGACCATGAGGTAAGTGACTAGCAGCCTAGTACGAAGTACATAGTATACACAAGGCACGTACTGAGTGATACGGTTAGGTTCAAAAATGCTTCGTAACCACGTCACATGAGTACCCAACCTAAAGTACCTTAATGCAACGCAACTTCCGATCATATCAGATGCGTTTCCCAGCTGTCCGACTGGCTCTGACCCCTGCCAAGGCTGATTTATTATTCCCCTTGATCGGTTTGTGCTTGGGTGTCACTCGCTCATCTCATCTCATCCGCGTCTCAAGCTTCGATAACGTGTTACTCTTAACTATGATAAAATACTAATTTGTATTTTCGATCACGTTCACATATTTACCTAGGTAATCTAGCTTATTGCGACGACGGTCCAAAGGCGGTCAACTTCTATTATAACCACCACCGATTTCCAGAGGCCTCTTATAAACTCATCTTGAAACCCATAATTCATACCCCGTAATTGGGTTTCGTCATCACATGTAAAAAAACACACAGGCCAAGTTGAGATCGTATTATCATTATACCTTCTCCCTCTTCCCCTCTTACTTTTATAGTCTTCTTAAGCCTTCTTCATTTATAATCGAACAGTAGCTGTATAGACAACACCACTGCCAACAACAACAACAGTTTACCTGTCCGTCAACATAGGTACTGTACGCTCGGGTATACATTACTCCTACTCCAACTCCTATTCCGTCTCCTCACATCTCTCTGCTATTCCATCTGCTCTCTCCTCTCTTTCCTTCTCTCCCCTTCTGTCTCACTTTTCACAGCTGAAAAACGGCGCCTGCTCCATTACAAATGCTCAATTACTTCTCCCCCCCTTTCCTTTTTCCTTCGATCCTAAAAACTCGGACCTATCCGTTCTAAGCACTTCACTTCATTCCACTCCAGTCCAGTCCAGTCCGAACTAAGCCAAGCCAAGCCAGGCCAGGCCAAGCCCAGACTATCTTATCTCCTCTCTCGATCTCTAGGTAAATAGGTAATTAAGGCGTTTTTTCCACAAACAAACGAAAAAAAAGCAAATTTACCCTCCCGCAGAGACAAAGCAAAATGACATAAAAAGAAGGTTTTCATAAAACTCTCTCGCTCTCTTTTTCATCCCATACTCACACCCCCCTCGCTCCCCTCCCCGTCCGACGAGAAGCCGCTCTTCCTTCTCCTCAGCTGACCCCTCTGCCTCATCGCCGCGCGGATCTTGTTGCTCGCCTCGTTGAACCCTTCGTGCGTGTCCAGCGCCGTGAACGCGGATACCGGGAAACCTCCGGACCCGAACCCTCCCCCGCTGCTGCTGCTCCGGCTCCTCGACCGGGAAGGGGGGCGGGTCGCGAACATGCCGATCGAGCCGATGTTGCTGAACGACTCGTTCCGCGGGATCGCCTGGCTCGACTTGGTCGTGTTCTTGCGCGACAGGTGCGGCGAGTCCGGCGGCGTCGGCTCCGTCGCGTCGGCGGAGGTCGCCGGCTCCTTGAGCGACAGCGAACCGTCCGCGCGCGACGGGTCCGCGATCAGCCGTGTGTGCTCGAAGTCCTCGTACATGTCTGGGCCCAGGTCGTTGATCACCTGGACCACCTTATCCGCCAGCTCCGCCCTCCGCTCCCGGAGCTTGTGGAGACTGTTGCTCGCCGTCGGGCTGATGCACAGGACGAGAGGCCGGAGCGACTTCAAGATATCCATGCCGACCTCGCCGAACCGTAAGGCGGCGAACGTGATAGCCGGGAAGACGACCCAGCCAGCGACAAAGACCAGCCAAAACGGCACCCACTCCGGTACGTAGCCCCAAAGGTGATCTTGGTATACCTTGAATGAGAGCAAGATAGAGTACAGATTATAGAGCACAGGCGTGAAAGCCATAGCAACCAGTAGTTTCCACGTAGCCATGACATCCCGGCCCTGAATCTTAACCGACGAAGCCGCTAACGCTTCCTTGGCCTTCTTGTGGCTGATTATCTTAGACGCGGCGAAGACCGGGGCGAATAGAACCAGACCGGGGATGACACCGATAGAGAGGACTAGGAGTTTGATAATTCGGTATAGAAGGGTGACGATGACCGAGGGGAGGGTCATCTTAGCGTAGGCCACTTGGTGGTCCTTGATATTAAGATAGCGGAGCTGGTTGTTGTAAATCTTGACATTGTTCATCAGATCGATAATGCGCGGGTCATCCTTGTATTTGGAGAACCCGACAGCCAGTCTCCTGTTCAATTCCACCACCATGGGTAGAGGTAGCTTCTTTCCGGTATTGTATAGTCTCCGGGCTGCCTGGATGCACATCAGTGTATCGTAATCCGGAGCCGATACCGTAACGGCGCTCAGAGCTTGGTGCACCATGTCGAGCGTCTGACCAATCGCATCTCTCCTCTGATTATTCTTGTATTTTTCAACAATGTCTCTGGGGATTTGGAACGGCGCTCCAAATTCGACAACAGCCCGCGACCGGAACTTGTGCGCGTGAAAATAGTTCATCCCGACGGGAACAATCTGCAGTCCACAATCGGGATCCTCCGCCAGGGTACCCAATGCCATAATAGCAACACCGGCCTTCAGCGGTAACAGCTCTGTCCTGTCATGGCTACCTCCTTCGGGGAAAATTCCAATACAACCGCCAGATCTTAGACGGTGGAAGACCGCTTTGTAAACCTCGGTCTGGTCGATGTGAGGCGCCAGCTTAAACTTAGTACCCTCGTAGCCATCTTTAGTACCTCTCAATCCCTTGTTAGTGAGATTTCCCTTCTCGTCGATATCGTCTCGACCGGTGAGCTGCTGCAGGGGCACCTTCCCCTTGAACGGGCGCTTGATGCGAATTTCCTCGGGCCCGATGATCTGGGAGATGTCGACCGAGCTACCCGACTGGCCCTTCACCGAGGGCAGGAAGATCATGCCGCCAACCTCGGCTTCCTTCTCGAAGTCGGTGCCCACGCCTCGGATCAGGGTTGGGTCATTGATGGGGTCGGGCAGGTAGATGACGCCTGAAGCGGGTTTCGCTTTATCCTGCGCGCGGCCCACGGGGACAGATCCGGTCTGGCGCGACCCCCAGCCGATGAAGCCGTGGACGGACTTCTCGGCGATGAGCAGGCCCACGCGGCGGTTGGCCTCGTTCTTCAGGGTCCGCTGCAGGACCAGGCCGTCGACGAACTGGTTCGCGTGCGGCGCGGCGACGAACAGGATAGGCCCGGTTCGCGGGACCCTCCATGCGCCTCGCGGGTGGACTTCGCGGAAGAACAGATCTACCAGGACGGAAAAGGTGTGCAAGAAGGCGTCGTATTTCCAGTCTGACATCGGGTATAACTCTTTGCCAGGTTTTGGCTTCGCAGCGGCGGAGGACCGTGCCTCTTCAGCGTGTTTGCCGTCGGCCATGATCGCACAAAAAAAAGAGGAATCGAGGACGTGTCGTCGGATATGCGGGAGGGAAGAAAAAGTAAGTCGGATAGAAGCTGTCGTATCGATTCCTAATCCATATACCAACTGTTTGAAGAGGAAGTAACGGCGATAAGAAGTTGGCGGATTATTCGGGTAAATTAGGTATCGACTTATAGGACGATAAGTGCTTCCGGGAAGTTTGCGCGCGGACTCGAACTCGATGTGGGCTCAGGAAACGGTCCCGTTGTTTTTTAGTTTTTTATTTTTTTTTTATTTATTTATTTATTTTTTATTTTGTATTTTTTTAGGTGGAATGTGCAAATATATTGAAAAAGAATGGATTAAGGTATTAAAAGCCAAATTGGAAGTCCGAGCCCCAAAAGCTATTAACTAGTGTAAAAGCCCCGGAGAAGCAAGCAGAAGCAGAAGCAGAAGCAGCAGTAGCTAAATAAGAAGGAAATAGAATTAGATGGCTATCAAATTCAAATCAATAGCTCTTAGCACGCAACCTGCAAAAATCGACAGCGTCATTCTTGGTGAAGAATGATGGAGTGACAAGAAAACGCAGCGTAGATCTTTGCTCGAGCAGGTTTTTAATAAAATGAGAAAAAGAAGAAAAAACTCATTAATCACAGGCCAAAATCCAAGATACATGTGTACTTACACATACCAAAAATGCAAGCCACAGCGCGCGTGGTGCCCTGCCAGATAGGTACGATACATGTACCTATCGTGCAACATATAGCATAGTGGACATTGGACGGATTGGAAGCGACTGGAATCTTGGCAGAATGTCAGATTCTCGGCGCCACAGCTTTTGGAGGACGGGCCGAGGGGTAAGGTTAAAAATAGGTACCTAGGTACCTACATAACCTTTACGTTTAATGTAGTAAATAAATGGCCGTTCGTCCGAGGTTATTACTATAAATTAAATAGGGTTTCCTACTAAGCCCCATGTACCTGGATAATCTTATACAACCTTGCTTTACCTTACCTTACTATTAAAGTTAAGTTAAAAGTATCGACATTTTTCCATACTATGTACACGTGGAATTCTTGATCGTCAAATAATTCTTCACATACATATATGTCACCTGACTTTTGTCTTCTAGATATTCGTCTGTCATTAGATTAAAAAAAGGAACAGAGTTACATAGTAATAAAATATTCCCAACAGGCCGGATATGTTAACTACGTCCAATCTTAACTCCCAATTCCCAATTTCTTATGTAGCAAGCTCACTAACTATGAGACTCCCTATCATGATGTAATATCAGGCGCCTATCTAATCATCTCCAATAGTAATTTAAAAGTCGATGCAGCTTATCAATCTAGATATTCCTCGGCACCTACGCAAGCTTTACTACTACATAGCATGTAGTACTTAGGCCCATATTATCTTGAGCGAAAAAGAAGAAAAAAAGATCATGCAAGGCGGAGCGTAATGACGGATGCTGGCAGATACGAAATGCAAGTCATACCCATCAAGTGCGTCTTAGATTAGGTAATTAAAGAAAAAAACGGCGTCGCATATAATTCTACCTTAAAGAGGTAGGTACCTAGGTAATTAAAAGACTTCAGAGACTTACCTAGGCATCTTTCAAGTCCTACCTCTAAGCTCAGCCACTACCTAGGTAGCTAGAGGTACCATGCGGATCAATATTACGACTTACTAATAAGACGATTGGCCTGGAATAAGTTATTTTTCATTAAGAAATATCTTGCGTATCAAATATACAAGCCCTCGCACGATAATTAAAACTTTCTCTTTCTCTTTCCTCGCTATCCTTCGAGCTATTCTTCCAAGAGCCTTGTATGTATTGTATGTTCTCTCTCTTCGGTTGCGAAGAACCGCTCGTTGAATCCGTGCGTAAAGCGTGAACTTCCGACAAACTCGAAACGCAATCAGCCCATCGGCTCGCTTCAAAGACCACTATGTAATGTCATCATACTTGACTTGAGTACCTCGTACCATTATTAGGTATTGTTGTGCATGGGGAAATTAGTTCTTGCTTTTGCCTTTCCCCTTCCGACGTTTCTTGTCCTCAGGTACGGAAACGCTACCCTCTCGAACCTCTCCCTCCTCGACTTCACCCTGGGCTTCCAATTGCTTGAGCTTTTCTTGACCTGAGATGAACATGGTCAAGTCGTGGTTTTGGTCCTTCAGATCCGCGTTTTCCAGTTTCAGGGCCTTCACCTGTTCACCCAGGCTTTCGAGTTCCTTGTGCGCATGCTCGATCCGTTTCATGAGCCCTTCCGACACTTTCTTCTCCTCTTGTAGACTCTTGCCTAGCCCTCGTGCAAGGTCCGTAGATTTCGTTGCCCGATTACGTTCGCGCTCCACGTCTTTTTCAAGATCCGGAATCGTTTCGGTGAGTAGGCGATCTTGTTCCTCTTGGAGCGATTTAAGCTCCTTCAGTGCCCGGGATGCTTGGGCTGCAGCCTTCTCTGCGGCTGCGGCTGCCTTCGTCGCCTTGTCCGCAGCTTTTGAGAGCATTTCCTCAAAGTACACCCGCTGGCTCTCTAATTGGCTGCTGAGAAGATGAGTATACTCCATGCCGATACTCTCAAGCTTCGCACGAGGCACTACGTCTAGGTCTTCGTGTTCGTCAGGTCCCGTAGGCCCTCCTTGTCGACCCAGGTCCACAACTTTGCCATCACCTTTGTCCCTAATCAAGCGATGTACCCACGTATCACCAGCGTAATCCCAGACGTGTTGAGTCTCTATCTCCAAGGAGAAGGTATGAGCCGTGTCCTTCCAATGCTCCTTCGCATGGCCGCCTTTATACCGTCCGCAGCCCACATTTCCGCAGATAAGACATATCCACAGGTCATCTGAAGAGTCGCAGACTGAGCATAAGTTCGATACTCGGGAACCAAAAGGTTGCGTGTATGGGTTATCAGGATCGTAAGGGGTTGATCCATGCGCATTCGAAGATGACGATGATGACAGCGTTGGGTTCGTATGTCGACAAACAGGACAACCGGAGCCCTTCCATTTCTGTAGGCATGAGCAATGAAATACGTGTTGGCATGTGATTGTGAGTAGACCCGTGGTATCGTCCATACGCTCCAGGCAGACGGGACAGGTAGGTAGTTCGACCAGGCTGGGCGTCGGTGGCGGGAACGGTTTAAGCGAATTAGATGGTGTAAATGGATCTTGACTGAGGTCCGGAAAACTGTCACTTGGACGGGTTGGAGTCTCAAAGGTGACAGACCTAATAAACGCAACAGTGCACGTCTCCGGCTTTTATTGAGTTAGCCTCGTCTATGCTTTAGTATGGGGGGGGGGTCTATTGCCTCAATATCGTTGAATACCCTGCCGTCAAACTCGCGCCTAAATAGTTGCGCCTGTTTGCTCTCCCGGAACTTCATGAGGACGAGATATCTGTTCATCCGACCCGTCATAACCATACGATAATGGCTGACCTTGTCCCTCCAATTCTCGCCCACGAAACCAAGAAAGTCGCTTGGAGACAAATAACTCGGCACCGCCGGAATGCAGACAGTAGTACAATCTATTTGCGCGCTGTCTTGCTCTCCATCGCCCTCGGGCATTCGATCGGGGGATATCTCAAGCTCTGGGCTCTCCGCCTCTTCTCGATATAGATGTACGATCCCCCAACCCAATTCGGTGTTCTTGGAAGAGTTCAGCGGGACGTACTTCGCTTTCGTAGCCTTGCCTGCAGCACCTCCCATAGACGGGCCGACGACGGCCGCTGCTGCAGATGCAGATGCAGATGCCGTCTGCATATTTTCGTGTCCCTCGTAGCCGTCCACGTCGATACTCTCGATCCTAAGCTGCCCGAATCGCCAATCCTTAACTGCGGTATGCGGGTTTATAGCAGCGCACGACTGGGGCGGCGGAAAGCTTAGTGTTCGTTGTCGGACCTGTCTCTCGGTAAGTCGTATGATATTCCGATCGTCTTGGGACCGAGGCGGTCGAGGTGCCCCGCAGTCTATGACGTTGGTGTTGGTGTTGGTCTTCACCTGCGTATTAGGTGATCGGTTCTGCTGCCAGCTGAATAGCGTTTTGCCTCTATGAGCCGGGACAGCTGCCTGCGTTCGAGGGTGCGACGGAAGGTCGTCGAAGATGTTCGAGGTGTCTTTCGGTAGCCAGACTGGCCTATCGTAGGATTGCGATACTTTCCCTGGTATCTTGGACGTAGGTGTTGGCGTGGGATAAACCTCAAGCTTAATATGATAGTAATATGATGGCATAGCCTATGTCTTTTTTAAGATGAGGAGGAATTTATGATCAAATAATCATCCGTATGCATATGTAGAAAGCTGGGCCAGCTCGTGTGGCAAAGCAGCAATGAGGCTCGCTAAAGTAATAAAACTATGAAATTCCCGTTGTCGGTTAGAGTAAAAAATTGTTCCCATTGTTGAAGCAAGTAGAGGAATTTGTGTTGCAAGTGTCATGGCTGAGTTGTAAAGTTTTTGAAAAGATAGTGTGTAAAGTGTTCCTTTAGGTTCGTTAGATATCTTTTTTTCCCCCGGCCTTTAGGTACCTACTAGTACCTATTGGTACGACAGGTACCTGATACTGTCGATTAAGACTTAAACTTACCTAGTGGAAGCAGTTTTTATAACAGACACTACGACCCGTTTACTCGTCGGGATTCGAAACATATGGTGCTTATTTCACGTCCAGAAGCTCACTTTGTCACACTTTGCAGAAAAACTTAGTTTACGAAATTAATGAATTTGGTATATTCACAGTAGGCATCAATCTAAACGATGCATTCGTGTGATCATTACGGAATGTTGATTGATGCCAAGGCCCCAGAGCCTAATTCGGGGCCGATCCCATTAACGCCAATTCGTGCAAATGTCGTCATAACTCCACCATCATGAAGCGCTTACTGTCCACCACGGAGACGAAGCACCAAGTGCAGCGTCGACTCCTTCTGAATGTTGTAATCGCTTAGGGTGCGACCGTCCTCCAACTGCTTACCAGCGAAGATAAGTCGTTGTTGATCAGGGGGGATGCCCTCCTTGTCCTGAATCTTGCTCTTGACGTTGTCAATCGTATCCGATGACTCAACTTCCAGAGTAATCGTCTTTCCAGTTAACGTCTTGACGAAGATCTGCATACCACCACGTAGTCGGAGAACCAAGTGAAGGGTAGACTCCTTTTGAATGTTGTAGTCGCTGAGAGTTCGCCCGTCTTCCAGCTGCTTACCGGCAAAGATAAGTCGCTGTTGGTCGGGAGGAATTCCTTCCTTATCTTGAATCTTGGACTTGACGTTGTCGATGGTGTCCGATGATTCGACCTCGAGAGTAATGGTCTTGCCGGTCAGAGTCTTCACGAAGATCTGCATACCACCACGGAGACGGAGGACAAGGTGGAGAGTGGACTCCTTCTGAATGTTGTAGTCGGATAGAGTTCGGCCATCCTCAAGCTGCTTGCCAGCGAAAATCAATCGTTGTTGATCGGGAGGGATACCCTCCTTGTCTTGGATCTTCGACTTGACGTTGTCGATGGTGTCGGAGGACTCCACCTCAAGGGTGATGGTCTTTCCGGTAAGGGTCTTGACGACTGTTTTTCAAGGGTTAGCACATTGTACATAGTTATGGTTGTGTAGCAGTAGCGAGTAACTTACAGATTTGCATGCCACCACGCAGACGAAGGACGAGGTGAAGGGTGGATTCCTTCTGGATGTTGTAGTCACTCAGAGTGCGACCGTCCTCGAGTTGCTTTCCAGCGAAAATCAATCGCTGTTGGTCAGGAGGAATGCCTTCCTTGTCCTGAATCTTGGACTTGACATTGTCAATAGTATCGGAGGACTCCACCTCAAGGGTGATGGTCTTGCCAGTGAGGGTCTTGACAAAGATCTGCATGTTGTCGGTATGATACGGATAGGTCGGGAATTGAGTTATGCTTTGATGATAACCTTGGGGTATATCGAGAACAGATGAATGATTGCCCGGTTCGTTGATGAGAATGGTGGATGGTAGATGGGAAGAAGGGAAGAAAAGGAAGAATTGAAAGAAAGGTAGGCAGGTTTGGGTTCAAATAGGAAATGGGAGGAGCGGCAAATGAACCCGGCCAGCTGGAGGCGCAGTTGCCTGAATGGAAGCCTTGGGAATGGGAAGGAGGCGTGGGGTGCCCTTCTCAACCAATCAGGTCCCAGTTGCCCAGTTGCCCAGCTGATCCAAGAGGTGAATCATCGGTAGCCACTACTGATATTTGGCTAGACCCCGCTGGTAGTATCAGGAAGTGACAGGTACGTTCTAGGGCACCTTGGGGGGCAAACTTCCAGGTGTTGCTATTGCTGTTGCTTGATAATCCTGGATTCACTTTCCTCAAAAAAATGAACGACAAACAATTCACTCTCCTTCTCAATTAACACTGCGTATTACTGGATTGAGTAAGCACATAATCCAAAGACTGAACATATAAACAGTAGTGATTTAGCTTAATTATTGTGCAATACCTGTTAGTGACCCTGTTATCTACTCTACGTCATGTAGCTCAGGGGTCCAGATAAGGAACCAAATCACACGGTACAACCCATCGTATTTTTATTAACGATAAAACGCCGAAATAGGAAAACAAGAGGCATAAACAAGTGAGATACTGCTGGTTTGAGGATCATCATCGATCAGTTACCAGGTCGTTTATCTCTACATATCTACCTTTCATTAAGGTATAATACTTGTCGACTTATTATTGCAGTTAGTATAAGCTATTAAGTTTTACCTGTGTAGTTGCTAAATCAACTGTTCTTTCTCGAGTTAATTGGTAAACGTTACTAACCTCTCGACACCCTCTCAACCCCCTTTTCAGACTAACTGCATCAAGTACAAAACGCCACGACCATCCAAAGTCATCACGACCTGCACGACCAGACGACGCCATTCAATTCTTATTCTTATTCTCCACTTAGTGCCACCGACCCAAACCTAATTCCTGTACTATGTACGGTTTAAGAAGTGCGGGGTCGTTTATTTTTCGATACGGTGTCTCAACCAGCCCGGCATTCCTCGTCGTCAAGGTCCGTACCTAGGTAGCTACCTAACTAATCCCCAACGGGGTCCCAACCCGAATACGTCAAGCGGTGAGCGAAGCAAAGCTACCGAGACGATCCCGAATCATAGAATAGCTAGCATCACATACTGACAATCACATTAACACATAAGTCTATGGACAGTGCAAAAGAGGACCTATTAATATATAGCCATTCCTCGCTCTTTAACATGAACGAATTTGACCTTTTTTTAATACGTACATCTGATCTGAATAATGTTGGCTAATTTAAGATTTTTACTTACAGGTCTCGTTCAAAATCTTAGTTTTAAATGCAAGGCTTACATGATACGATATCTCAACGCTACGGTCCCAAATAAGTCAATAAACGCGACCTGAAAAGGACAGCGATGGGACGACTGAGACTATCCCATCTGCCCCCTCCCCCCCCCCTTATAGAACCCACGAGAATGATGGACAGCGGTTTCGGCCGACACCTACTAAAGTAGAGTTGTATCGAGATGCTTACGGTTGTAGGGATTTGCTAATCCGTTGGCAGTATGCGGTGAAGCCACAAAATCGCTCACTCAGCACAATAAAGATGACATGCCATCCAATCTAGACTTTTGGTTTTTATTCTTGCTCAAAATCATCAAATGAAACGTATTTAATTATCCTTTCCTCCTTGTGTCTCTTCTGTCCTAAGCAGATACGAACAGGTAATAATCATAATCCTTGCCCGAGAAGAGCGACGGATCCCATCCCCATTTGTTTTTACCCATCTAGTAATTCATCAAGGTTGTCTGGACCCTCGCAGGATCTATCAGACACCGAAAAGCCATGTATGTAATATCTATGCTGTTAAGCGTAACTGCATTCGTCTTGTGTAAGTGTGTGTAAGTGTTTGTTGTGTGTTTGTGTGTGTGCACGTGAAATCCGTAGCTTCTTTCCATTTCATAAAACCATGATCCATCGAACCGCTTTTGGTGCTTGCGCGTGATAACGATCAACATAATTCCAAGTCATACAGTCGTCGAATCAGCCGTTAAAAAGGTCGTAAAGATTTGAGTAACATGGCGTAAAACATCGCATGCGTCAATTGGCGGTGACCAGCCGTGAAGTGAGAGAAAAGAAGGAGGTATGTTGATCGATAAGTGGTGATAGTAGGTCATGATGATAAGATCATATCCTCAGCAAACGCCGTCGCTAAATGTTTCCATCAATCTGAACAAAGGAAAAAAAAGAAAATAAAGACAAAAATTCAAAAAGACAAAATCTACGCCTGTCAATCAAAAAGCGTTTCTAATATGTACGTAGCCTCATCATTAGGTCATGGCAGCAGCAGAGTGCTTCAGTTAGCCTTGATGACCAGCTTAGATAAGAATTTGTTCGACAACGAATCAAAGTCGTATCGGTCAAACTTCGATGTGTGTCTGGTCCTAAGGTATGCCTCTGTCATAATATTAGCACATGCTAGTTGATCTTGATATACAATTTTCTTACCATGCTTCAGGACGTGCTGCCGCACTTCGGTCATAGCTTCGCATACAGCAACATTGTTGTTGAGCAGATGGCCGTGACGCTCGGTATCCCAGTCAATCAGAGCTGGAAGCTTTTGGGAGATGGCGTGGAATAGACCAGTGATGACACCAACTGGTGTGCTCTCCATGTCATTGCAGAATTTTTCAACCGCCACTGGGTCGGGTACACGGTAATGGCAGTCAAATTGCATCTCTTCCCAGACAGCCAGGAGTATAGAAGCAAGCATGAAGATAGTGGGCCAGTTCTTCAAGCGGTCACCGCTGTACACGCTAGAGTACAACGCAGAAAGTTCCTCTAGGATATCCTTCTGCAGCTCACGCCACATATCCGCCATGGCACACTTGATTTGGAAGTTAATCATGACGGGTGCCACATATTTCCCGAAGTACTTGGAGTCTTCGTCATCGATCTGGCCTTCTAGGGTTTGCTCTGAGCCTTGCTGCTCGACTAGCGTGATATGCTGGGTAAGGTTGTAGGCCAACACTAATTTTAAAGCCTTGCGTAAAACTGGCAGCTTCTCCTTGGTGTAGAAACGATAGGCAGTCTTGAAAATTTCCGTAATGAAAGGAGTGCCTTCAAAGTGATCGTCAATAAAGTTCTCAAAGCCATTCTCGATGTGCTTGTCTAGGTACTCGGCCAGCGCTTCCTGGCGAATACCACCATTTCCAACATCAAGCCTCTCAGTCTTGAGTTCAAACTCAATTGGTTCCTGGTCAATTTGGTAAGACTCAACCCAGTCAACCTGGAAACAGCTGTCATCTGCGACGAAAACTTCGCGAACCATAACGGGGAGGCAGAAACCGTAGCCGTGGGTAATCCACATTAGGCTCTCCTTCTGTGCAAAGCCTTTCACGTTGTAGACGGAAACACCACGGCTTAGGTGTCGTTCGTAATCGGCCTTCCAGTCCTTCATGAAGTAGCCAATATCTTTGATATCAATTCGAGTGCAAGGAACTTGCCAAAGTCTAGCATGTGACGGCTGACAACCGCCACAAGGTTCACCCTTGTCGCAAGTCTTCTTGAGGAACTTGCATCGAAGACAGGCTCGGAGCTTTCTGATCTCGCTAGCTTGCTTCCGCTGCTCAGGAAGAAGCGGACCTTTCCGGCGTCCCACCTTCTTCTCCACTGTGCCGTCTTTCTTCCCATTAGAAGTCCTCCTTACGACCGACTTAGAGGTAGACTTCGTAACGGCGCCCTTGCTCTTGGGGCCCGAGTTTCTACGAGGATTATTATGAGGCGGCGATGCGACACCTGATCCGCTTGCAGGGCTAGGGCGGCTCGAGGTTGATGATTTAATAGGCACCGGCTCGACGGCGGCAGCAGGGCTGATAATTTCGCGAGAATGATGACTCTCACCGTGGAAGCAATTTCGATGGCTGGACGGATCTGAGTATGTGTCGGACTCCGGAGAAAACGGAGAATAAGTAAACGAAATATCCTCGAAACTACTGCTGCTGAAGTCAGTGCGCTGTCCGCTTCCATCCGAATGAGCCGCATCCGAGTTCGTTCTCAAATGCAAAGTCTGGCCGGGATTGAAAATGGCCGTGTTCTGGGCCTGCGCCTGCTGATACGAATCGTAATTCTGGTACATCTCGACCTGGGTCCAGCCGTTTTCGCTAGATCCCGGTAGGGATAACACCTCCAAATAAGTCCCGGTCGGAGACTGGCTTCCTAGGCTTCCGAATCGCGGCAACCCGTCGGACGGGAACTGTATAGTAGCCCCGAAATCCTGCCAATTCCCCATTCCCATGCCATCCCACTGCGGCATATTCCGAGGGTCCTCGATAGGCGAAACGTTGCTAAAGCCCTGCTGTTCCATAGGAATTGCGGATTCAAGCGTGGCCTGCGCAGGCGAAGGCAGATAACCGATGGTGTTGGTCTGGTAATTTGCGGCGAAAGGATACGGTATCAAAGTCTGGCTGTCCTGCATATAATGGCCCATATCCTGGATGGGCGGGTGCTGCTGCTGGTGCTGAAGCAACGTCCAGTCGGTCAAAAGCGGGGGAGAATGAGTCTGAGGAGGAGCGCTCTGGTAAGGCGAGTGCTGTAACGGACTCGCGCTCTGCTGCGCAGGCGATTGCGACTGAATTGGAGACTCGACAGGCGAGTGCACATTACTCGAGTTCGCGTTCTGGGGAGCGGCCATATCAAGAGGTATCGACCAGGCACCCGAGGGACGAGTAGGAGCCATTGCTGTAGCGGAGAGAGCGGGATTGGTGCTGGGTGCTGTAGTGGTGTACGGATAACGCTCCCGCTGGTCGAATGTGGTCAAGTCCAACAAGGCATCCCCCCCGGCGGCATTGAAATCGAGGGTCATTGTCGTCAGAATTCAAGAAAAGGGAGAAGAATTCAACTGGGGGATCTGGGACGAGTTCCGCTAGTATTATTGTCAAGCAAAGACGACACCGCTCTTTCGTGAAATTCCCTGGCGTCGCGGATGAGCAGTCTTGGGGATAGGAAAGGGGGGGTGAGGGAAGGTCTGGTTGTGGAGGGAGGTAAGATTTTGCGGTGGATGGTGAGTGAGATCGAGGATGTCGACGGGGAGGCGCCCTTGAAGGCAATGGAAGAGGAGGCATGAGATTGTGTGAGGAGACACGGGAAACTGGCGGTGAGAAGGATAACGCTGGCGTCCCTGCTCCACCTGCAACATGCAGCTTAGCGACCAATCACGGATTGACAGTCCTGCAAGAATCATGGGATGGCGATACAAGATAGGACATGGGTGAGGACCACTCAAGGGCCACCCGGGACCACGAGGAGGCCAATAGTAGGCCAACCGTCCATCTGGTCCGTCCCACTAATTACCTATCGTAGTGTTCTTTTTCAGTAGGGCTCGCACGGTGGTTGGTATTGTACCTTCACTATTGATTCAATATGGTTAAGTACTTTAACGGCCAAGTACGTACGGCGGGGACAGACGGGCAGACCTTACCTAAAAAAGCCTCTGAAGCCTCAAGGGTGGGCTAACTGCATGTAGACTTATCGTGTTCTTTTTTTCTTTTCTTCCCCAGAAGTTGAAAAGTTGAAGTTTCTCAATATACCTAGTACGGCACTGTATTTTAGGTACAATAAATTAGGTAAGGCGTACCTACCTTGTCTCGGTATGCGTCCAACACATTGGACGGTGGAAGTCACGTTGTGGTTTAGGTACTTTACGACCTAAATGTAAATGGTCAATGGGTTTATTCGTAGTACCTGTACCTAGCAATATGCTGTACACAAGCACACTTGAGATATTATGTGCCTATTGCTCTATCTACATGTACCTTATGTACCTTCAACCAACTTACTTAGGAGGTACCTAGGTACCTAAGCAGACCCCGGCTATCGGCTATCGAAAACTTCCATCTTGAAGATTCGTTGTTCCCTGTACCAATACCGTGTCTCCAATACTGTGCTTACCCGCTTTCTCAATGGCGGGGTATCAACCTTATCAGTCTTAGCCACCTACACTAAAGGTCCCCTATGTCTTCCCAGCATCTTCTCCCCCTGTCTGATCCAACTGTAACTCCACATCCATCAATCTCATGTTAAGGCAGTGAGAGTGAGTTGATGACATGGCGAACAACCTATAACGGCTAACTGCAGATACGCAGGACTGCGTCACTCCTAGGTCAATATACCTAGTGTATGTTTCAATGCTCGATGCTTAACCGCTTACAAGCTCGATCTCTTCTCATATTGTAGTGCACGATGATCCAATTGGCTCTAATGCAACACCGTGCGTCGCAAACATAGTGCCCAGGAATTTGCGAGCTAAGCCTCGGAGCCCCGAGAGGAAGAATACCTAGGCCTCGCACCTCGACCCTAGGGGGGAAAAAAAAGCTGAGCTAAGGTGGAAGGTGGAAAGATGAAAAGGTGGAAAAGCCGACCACCTCAATAGTCTTCGGCTTGTGGGCCTTTTTATTCGGGTCCTTCCTATTACTCCCGGTTTGCCTTTCAAAGACAAGGAGAATTAAGACGATCTGGATCTGGAGCAAGGGATGACAAAGAGAGAGGGAAAAAAAAAAAAAAAAAAAAACCTCCACAAATCGAAAACCACCTCAAGCCGAAAGAAGTCCTTGGGCCAGTGTCCCACCCTAGCTCCTGAACTGTGCATTGGTACCCTGTCGTCAGCTGCACCATAATATACGATATGGTGATACCCTTCGCATATGGGAGCCAGTTGAATTTGTTGGATCTTTATGTTGCGTCCATCCAATCCAACCGCTTCCAGTCCAATCAAGTCTATGTACTGTCCAGATAAAATGTGTTGCGGTTCCCATTCCGTGTCAAGGACGATAGATGGTGTCATGTTTACAAGCTTTTAAGGTCCTCCCTCTATGCTCGAAATAGAAGAGCCTCAATGCCTCGAACCACGAGGCTGCATTTCGGGACTAGTTAAGACATCTCGGCCACTCCATCCGTCGTGGGTATGTCGACGTGTGCGGCTATATTCTGCTCGGCACTCTCAAAATAATACCAATCCAGGATGTTGGCAACTTACCTGGGGAGGTAGGTCCTTATGCACTCGGGAGGCGATGGATTTCTTCGCGCTTGTGAAACCACATTCCTAATAGGCCACGCTTCTTACCACCTTGCAAAACATACCATTGTTGCGTTTACATAGTAGCTAACAAACCTAGGTACAAATTCCCTGGTTACATACTCCCTACTTGCATACATACTTCTGATATCCTATCTCCTGTTGACTGCATATTAGATCTGATTCCGTCACGCTTATTTTCATCTACGGATATGCAAATGCCGGCCGATTACGTCTTACTCTCCGTATGTCCTGACAATCGCTGCTCAGCCGGCACAAGCTTTCTCCGATACTGGAACGTTACGAAATCAGGCTTGGTAGTAATCCATATGTCTTTAACCGCGGTCGCTCATAACAGTAAACCGCTGAGCCATCTCGGCATCAATCGTGTGAGAGGTGGGCATTCCGATTTTGCCACTAATCCATTTTCAATTCCAGAACGAATTTGTGTTGATGCTAAACACGTAGGTAGTCTATATACACAGTACAGTGTAGGGATGGCGAAGCCTCGAAGGAAGCCGGAGGCTGGAAGTTGGTTAAGATGGAACTAGGCGAGGTTGGGAAAACTCCACACGGATTATTATCCGGCACACTGTAGATCAGTATCCAATGCAGGGCTCACCATGGTCCATGGAAGACTACACCTTGAGGGCTATAAATAAGGATCCCATATACCCTGGAAGAAGAGTGAGTTGTTATCACATATATCCACCATAATATACGAGGACTAACGTGTCTAGTAAGTGGCTAACGTACCTTGTAGATAAGCGAAGTCCCAGTTCCGACGGCGCAGTTGATGGCTTGCGAAAGTTGCAAAAGAGACCCGGGGATCGTTACCGGACGCCACTCAGGTCCGATGTGGCGCGACTTCGAAATTACCCAGTGTAAACACCTGAGTATCATGGGCTTTGCAGCGCCCAATGTTTAAGAACTGCTCCTTTTGCCACTCAGTTGTTGTTTACCAACTAGCAAATATTCTACGGATTAACAGCATTCTACATGCGGGTAAACGTGGCAGACGTTTCGCGACTTCTTTGTCCGAGTTCCGAAGATTCGTTTTAGATGGCTGTGGATTGTAATACCGACAGTATCTATTCCTTCGGCGAACTCTTTGCCAATTTGGTGAAGCCTTGCGCTCTACTATAAATACCTAACGTAACAGCCGCTTTGATAGCGTATCACTCGACGCTGTGTTCAAGATGGGAGGGTGTATCTATGGAGGTAGTATAAATGGAAACGTTCCGTATAACGCATACCTTGAACCTGACGCTGCTAGACCTTCGTTACCGGTATGTAGTGCCAAGAGCTACGATATAAATTAACTCTCACACACAAGTGAATTTCGCTATTCGCTTCTTATGCTCGCTGTGTCTTAAAATACGAAGGCATCTTTTCATTAGAATTTTAACAGTGAAACAAGACTGGTAGTGTCTGTTCAAAGCTACAAACATTGATGATATGCCTTCAGAGAATTGTTTTATTTACATATGTAAGGTCGCTTTTATGATTTATCCACCCAGATATAGAGGTAGAACAGGACATATAAACTTGGCTTAAAACAGATAAACAAATGATACCTAGGTAGTGTTGGCCAATGACAGTAGTCGATAGATTATTTCGCTAGCCGGGAATTTGCCGATTATACTAAGGTACTGACCAATAGTAGCGCAAAATGCGCTAAGAAACGACCAAGTGACTCTGGAGCCTTAAGACGTTTCGATGATTTCGACGCGGCAGGTGCCCAAAATTTGAGACATTACAAAGCAAGTATTTTGTTATTCACGTGCAGTGAAAGGGAAACTTTAAGGGAAAACTTTAGTAACTATCACAGGAAAAAAAAAAAAAAAAATCATTTCTTTAATCACGTTTTTTGCCTTATCAAACTTTCCACAAAAATACGCATTGTCTGTTTGATAAAGTATAAAGTACCTAAAGGCTAAGGTGTTCCTCATTTGGCCTCCCTTATGCCAATAAAGACTAGCCTCGCCCGAGCGCGTCAGCGGACTATATACAAAGGGAAAACCATGGCATCAATGGCCTTTCGTCCCGGTTCAACAAATAGGCCTGAGGACACTGAAGACACTGAAGATTTCGAGGATTCCCACGATTCTCAAGGTAACCCGGATGAGCTGGTAAATAAACACACAACTTACCTCACTTTTAAACCCATCATTGTTCCAACAGCTTACCCAAGTTCAGAAACCAATGATCCCTGATCTGTTCACTAGCTGGCCCCCTATTCGGGAAGCCCTTGCTACAGCTACTTCCAACGTACAAGATATCACTGTGAACGAATGCCTGCCTTTCTTGGCGGCGCAGGTTGATAGCGTGCCCTACAATCAGTATGGCCTACCACGCCTTGATAGGGAACGGCATATCAAGTTCCTCCGTAAGAACCTAGCACCCCTTCCTGCCCGATTTGTCATGTTAGACGCAAGCAGACCCTGGGTTCTTTACTGGTGCCTCAATGGTCTGTCCCTTCTGGGGGAGGATGTGTCCGGTTACCGCGATAGCCTTATAGAAACAGCACGTTCTATGCAGAATCCTACTGGCGGGTTTGGAGGAGGTTTCGGCCATGCTTCCCACCTGGCCTGTACCTACGCCGTGGTATTGGCACTAGCTGTAGTAGGAGGCGATGCTGCCTATGAAGTCATCGACCGAAGGGCTCTTTGGAAATGGCTTTGTGCCTTGAAGCAGCCCGACGGGGGCTTTCGGATGGCTGTTGGAGGCGAAGTCGACATAAGGTAAATCGGCCTCATCAGACTAACTTTGACCGCATGCCACTAATGATGTTTTTCAGGGGAGCCTATTGCGCAGCTGTCCTAATTACCCTGCTTAACCTCCCTCTTGAGTTGCCGCCTGATTCTCCAGCATGGACGCCTGACGGACCAGACTTATTCACAGGTCTAGGAGATTATGTACGGCGATGTAAGAGGACCCAGACGAAGTACCCTTTTGTTAGGCCTATGTGAACTAACCCTGCAGGCCAAACCTTTGAGGGTGGAATTTCGGCGCAACCAGATGGCGAAGCCCATGGAGCTTACGCTTTCTGTGCTTTGGGTTGCCTCGCGATTCTTGATGCTCCGCATCGCACATTTCCCAGGTTCGCGCTACCTGATCTTCAGAAGCTTTGCTGATCCCGATAGTTGATGCTGTTCCCGTACTAACCCCTGGATGCAGGTATCTTGATGTCCCGCGACTTATCTCGTGGCTGTCATCTCGACAGTATGCACCGGAAGGCGGGTATAGCGGCCGCACGAACAAGCTTGTCGATGGCTGCTACAGCCACTGGGTAGGCTGTTGTTGGCCATTGGTTGAAGCCAGCCTTGACGGTCCATCTAGCCTAATGTTTGACATAAACAAAACAAAAAACCCTGATATTGATATCCACAACATTTACAGCCGCGAAGGCCTAATCAGGTACATCCTCTGTTGCGCGCAAGATCAATCAAAAAGGGGTGGTATGAGAGACAAGCCAAGCAAGTAAGTACATTAGATGCCAACCGTAATCTAGACATGGGCTAAACTAGACACCGCTTAAAAAAGAACTTCTGATGCATATCATACCTGCTACGTACTCAGCGGACTTTCCTCAGCTCAGCATGTTACTCGTTTACTTGCCTCGGATGGTGAAGGAATGATGACGCATTCGGAATATGACGTCGAGCCTCTCCGCGGAAGCCCTCAGATTTATTCTGAAGAAGATCGACTCAACACTACTGATCCTGTATATTTCATACCTGAGGGGAAACGGAAAGAAATCATGTCATATTTCCTATCGAAGCCGGGTTTTTGACCCGCTTGTGGCCGCATATGAAGAGGCCATATCCGACACTACGCCGGACCAATCGAGGAAGGCTGAGAATTTCCCTCGCATCCTACGAATATTCAATCTTTCACCCGTGAATAATGATTGTCAGCATTACAGCCTCTCTCTCTCTCTCTCTCATGTGCCGAGTTATATAGCATAGCTCTGCTTGTGGGCTTAGTATAAACCAGATAATTACCTCTTAGGTCATGGTGGGCTAACCCGTGTACCTGCTCGCCTATTCAGAGGGGCATTCCGAACGCGAAAGAAGTCAAGTAATAGGTAATAACTGCGCCGCTATCCTTACTGGATGGCGTGCCTCCGCAATTACACATCAAGACGGTGCATCGAGAACCTCGGCAACGAAGATTGGCTCGGTCAATGTACAAGAAGGGTCCCGCAAATCCCAGCTATACCCTTTTCACGTTTTTCTACAGGAAGTATTATGCACTTCGCAATCAACAGTTAGACCTCTAGAGGTAATACAAGAGAAGGTTCACCAAGCACGTTCGCCCGATTGAAGTGAGACAGAACCATCTAGAGGGATTCTCATGCATTCGTTAATCTACCATCTCCACCGTATGCGGTCATGCAGTCCAACACGATAACCCGTACCTTATTCAGCAAGTTCGAGCGCAGATGAGCCAGCTAGAGCTGGCAATAGTGTGGCAAGCTTTCCTAGATACTGGATTCGACCCGACTTGCTAGAGTCCGACAAACGCCACTGGCTTCTATCTAATGTAGTCCAAATCGGAACGTCGACGGCAAACGGCAGCTCTAGCCAAAGTAAGGAGACTATTGAAATCGTACGAGGGCGTCCATGGTCCTCGAGCCTATGGCAGCCGCGATGTAGCGGTCGAGAGGCGTTATGAGAATTTGCATCAGCTTTGTACGTGCTGATCGACTCAACAAAATCGATGGGTAGACCACATGGTGCGGTTGTTTCGTATCCCGTTCCTACACCTACACCCCCATGCTACCCTGTATTCCTACGGCCATATTGACTCCCTGACGTGTACAGTCTCCATTACGGTCTCCTTGGGTGGCCATGACTTCGGACGGTAGAACGATCTGTACCGAGCTAAGGGTAGGGAGGTAGCATTTGGCATATTCTCCACTGGCCGCATATGCTCTACACGACGTAGTAAGATGCTGTGCTACGAGTCCACAGACACATGAAAAAGTCTTGTTGACACGATGATCGGGAATTATCGAATTAATCCATATGATTGTATTCATAGATACCGTGATATAAGGGTTACAGTTCAAGGCTAAATTCCCTTACTTTTTTTTATCTTCTTACAGCGACTTATATGCCATCTCCTGACCATGCCCCGTTGTCGCTTACCCCCTAATCTGGCTCAGGAGAGCGTGATATACGGCAAGTAGTAGAAAAATTGGGGAGTGAATTGGGAAGAGAAGCAACGTATCCCCAACATGAAGTAGGGCCCCTACGTATGTGGCCAATCCCTCAGGCTTTAGGCTGCGCCTCGGCGTGTTTATGGTAAACAAAGCTTGCTGCACGAAATTTTTTCTTTCGCCTTGGTGGGCCCTCCCCCCGGATGAACGACTCGCTTTGCCGTATGATAAGCATGAATTGAGCGTCCCGGGATCCTACTCGAGGCGCGCCTTCGAATGAATGTTGCCGACGGCTCAATAGGGAGATAGCGACGATCCCACGGCTCTGTTTGCCGGATATCTCTTCCCAGCAGCTCGGACGTGGTGGTCGTGGTGGTCGTGGTGGTCCCTGCTGGCCGCGGGTGGCCTAGGACGGATGGGCCTTGGGCGGCCGAGGTCTCGGATCTCGCAAACACGTTGCATTCCTGGCAGAATTTGACTTTTTTGACTTTCGGGGCTACGTATGTATGTCTCTGGCAAACTATACAGGTCTCACAGATTAGGTAGGATCGCGAGGGCTACCTAAACCGTGCACGTGGGAAGCGAAAAGGGCTGGCTGGCTGGCTGGGTCGGCAACGTTCTTAGCGGCATTAGGTGGTTAATTTTCTCTCTCTCTTCTCTTACCTTACCTCAAAGTAGCATGGCGTTATGTATGTGTGCGTGTAAGTATATTACATGAAGAGATATTATACATATGTAATATATATATTTTATTTTTCTCTCGCTTCTCGTTGGTCCCCTGCGCGTAGGTAATAGTAATAGTTTAGAAAACTGGTATGATGATGACGATGATGACTAGATGCTCTCTTCTCCTTCTAAGTCTACTACACTACTACTGGATAGGTATCCCAAGCGTAGTCGGCGAAGCGCTACCCCTTCCCCCTCTCCCCCTTTCAGCTCTTCCCCCCTCCGTCGCGAAAGATGACGTTGTGTGCGCATTCCAGAACAGCGCGCTGACAATGCGGTAGAGAGAGAGAGAGAGTTGACATGACATGACATGCATCGTATCGAGCTGAAGTTACGCAGAGGGGCTACGTACATTATACATATACATATACATCGTGTAATACCCGTCTTAAGCCGTCTTACGGGATATATTTGCTAGTTACGCCAAGTGTTGTTGTTATATGTAAACTTATATATGCCTTTTCTAATGAGCTACGTCGAATGTTTTTCCATATTGCCTTTTATTGAAACCTCCTTTTTTTGTGTTCGTTGGCTTATATCATTCCTCCCGCTTGAACTGTTTATTTTTTTTATAACCGTGTTTTGAGCGCGGGCTTCCCTCACGTCGCGCCGCCGCCGCCGCGTATGGAACTTTACCAGGTACAATACTTTTTTTTTAACGCCGCTCGTTTATGTTACCTACCCTACATGCACCACACACGTACATACATAGGCGCGTATATCATGTATTTCGGAGATCGCGTATGCCATACTAAGAAGGTGAGAGGTAGGGAAATATGTAAATAAGTAAGAAAGTGCATGATATAAAATGATGCATCCTAGCTGGTACTAGTCGGCGGCCGCTACATTAAAGTCCGAAAGTTACATCAGTTACATGAGGTCGTGAGTGATTCTCGGTCTACGTCTGGGCTGTCGTTAATGCTGCTGTGGTCGACTAAACTCTTAGGTTAGGTTAGGTAGGCATGTAACTACGTTTTAGTAGGTAGCTAAGGTCATGTAGGTATTATTGTATGTATCGTTGTATGTATCGTAGCAATCAGAATGGTTTCCTTTCGTCCCATCCAAGCTACGAAAATCGTCATGACGAGCGGCATCGAATTTCCTCTAAGGTCTGTACCTAATGTATGCAACAAGATGCAACAGGGTTGGTTCAGGGCCTTGCCTTGTCGGGCCAGGTTAGTTAGTCGTGGATCGGTACTGATACTTTACCTTTGTGCCTGTTATCGCTCGAGTCCTTAGTGAAGAGTAGACTGTAGAGGTGGACAAGAAGGTGGACAGAGATGGACGAAGGTACCCGTACCCAATCTAAACATGCACAAAATAAACGTCTATCTTGATTTAATATCAAGCGGCAATGCCAACTCATCATTGCATGAGGTGTTAAACGTCTGTTCTTCCTTTGCTTCCCCCGGGACCTCGGCCGCCGCTTATTGGCCCGACACCCCCTCAAATAAAAAAATAAAAAAAAAAACAAGGGCTGTAAGTGGCTCTCTCTTTTCTCTCTCTCTCCTCTTTCTTTGGTTCGGTCTTCGCTTGGTTTTTAAGTTGGCTTTTTTTTCTTTTTTTTTTTTTTTTCTGCTCGCGCCAATGGCTGTTGTTTAGGGCAGAGATATGGTACCTAGACCAGGTTTGCGAGAAGAAAGAAGAAACAAAAGAAAACATGACCGGGGTTTGCCTAGGCAAGCTAGCCTAGTGTTCATGCACCTCATTCATCCTTCACCGACTTCATGGTTCCCGGCCCTGGAGCTAGTCAACTTCTCGATTCTACCTAGTAAGGTAGTTTATTTTTTATTTTTTATTTTTTTCCTATTTCCCTTTTTCTTCCTGCACTTCGGCGGGGGAGAAAGAGAGGGGAAAAGGACGTAAGGAAGAACGAGATAAGAAGAAATAGGAAATAATACCTAGACGAGAATAGAAAAAAAGGGGAAAAGATGGAAAAAGATACTTGAGGAAAAATACAGCAACAAGAAAAAAAAAGAAATATCATTGGTCGTCGGCTCAAAATCGACAAGCGCCGCTAGTTAGATATTCGCTCGCGTCCAATAATTGTCAAATAAGCACCAGCCCGTTTCTTTTTTCTTTTCTTGTCTTTTCTTTTTTTTACCTCTATTTTAGCTATTTACCTTTTCTCGACTAACAGGTACCTAGGTAGGTACTAAGCTAACTATTACTATGGGACTTCTTTTATAATTCATCCAATGGGGTTTTATGCTTACGTTGTTCTAACTTATTCTACTTCTGACACCGGTGCGAATCGTTCATCTTCTCAACCCACCACCCATATACACACATACATACCTAGTAGGTGCCGTCTGCTTGGTCTCCTTGGTCTGATCCAGTGGGTTGGTTGGCCTTTGCCGGTGGTGGTATTGGCCTATATTGGCGTATTGGTAATGGGGTGGTGGTCGTTGTTACGTTTTCTATTTTTCTTCTTCTTTTTCTGCTTCTGTTTCTTCTCTCAGATCCGGGACCCTCTCCCCCATCTTTTCTCTCACCGTTAGGGTAGCCTTTTGGTAAGGGGGTCTTCCACCCCCCATCTCTCCCCCCCCGCCTCTCTCTTTCTCATCTCTCATGTTTCTCAGGTTCGATCTCCGAGTCCTTGTCATGTACATGGATCTATATACTATACATATACTACATACACATACACATACACATGCGTATACACGTACATACATATATACCTACATGCTACTTACATGATACCTATAGGAGACAGGCATCGTAGCAGCAGCAGCAGCAGCAGCAGAAGCAGCATAGACATTACCTACCTAACCTATCTACCTGCCTGCCTGCCTACCTACATGCATACCTACATGACACTACGCTACTTACATACGTAGGTACATACCATTACCATACCTACAGATGGGAACCGGGTGGTGCATGCACGTACGTGGGGAGGTATCATTATTGACCCTTTTCTGGTCGTCTCAAAAACCGCCCGTTTTTCCATACCCGTACCGCGTACCGGTCCTTTTTGTTGTTGTTCTCATTGCGTTGCTGGTTGCATTAGGGGCCGAAAGGAAGTGATCTCGGGGAGACAGAGGAGACAGAATATGATAGTTTGTTTTTTCTCTTTCTTTCTCTCTTTGGTCCTCATCAAAGTGGATGAGGTCTCTGTTTTTGTGACCTTCCCCCTCTCTATACGCGAACCAGGTATATCCCTTCTTCGTCGATGTTCCGGTGTTAGTTAGTAGTGTTATCGAAAGGGAGGAGACGTGAGTGGCTCTCTTTTTTTTTTTTTCTTCCTAATCTCCTCCTTTCTTCTTCTTTTCTCTCTCTATGTATTATGTAGTATTATGATTCTTTTCTTTTCTTAATTAGTAGTAGTAGTAGTAACTATTATTTATTATGATTATTATTACTACAGTTATTATTATTATTGTTATTGTTATTTAAATTCAGTTCGGCCGAGGTCGTGTATTGGCCGCAGAACTGGTTCTAGTTTCATTTCGCCACTCCTAAAAAAAAAAATGCTTACCTCTGCATACATCATCATCTACTTTCTCTTTTTACCCAAGCTAGGTCCCCATTGTCGGACAGGGTTATGGAGGAGAGCTCGGACGGAGACAGCGGTACCACATTCTGCCAAAAGGAGCACGGCCAGCAAGGCCAGCCAGCCCAGCACCCAGCACCCAGCATCTAGCATCCAGTACGGCCAGACTTTTAACTGTACAGGAACCCAGGACTTATCAGAGAAGATCGTCTAGAGAGAATGCATACCCCATGTGTTGCGGTGGAGTTGCCTAGTCTTTCGAAGGTTTATCAACTGGCAACGACACGCGCCAGCACAGCAAGATGGGGTCACACTCTTCAAGAGCCGCATCTTCACACCTGCGTCTATCGACCTGGTTCCCTTCCGTCTCCATTGTCCCTCTTGGTTCCTCTTGGTCCCTCTTTCGTCCCCATTGTCCCCATTGTCCCCCGTTGCCCCCTTCGGCCTTGTTCTGTTTAATTGCGTCTTTACAGATCCCTGCCCCGCACTAACGAAGTCCAATTCTGCAATAAAGCACACATGTCTCGCCGTCGATGGCTCGTCTCTCTGCACCGCAGCCCCCGAATACGTAGCTTAACCTCCCCCTTCTTCAACACCACCACAACCACACCTCCTTTGAGTAGTACAGACCTCGTCGACGAATTTTTTTTTTTTTTCCTCAGTGCTGCCCTACCGCTTCCCCATTGATCCCTCCTAATAAATCCCCTCGTACAGTTGGGCTTGACTGCATACTCGAAACGCGCCCCGGAATCTCATCCCGCGTCCGTAAGCAGCAAGCTGGGTTTATCTTTCTCTTCCCCGGGAAATCCTATCCGTACATACACCCGTTCCGACTTTTATCTTGGTGGGGGTGTTTCTATGCTTTGAGCGAGAGAGAGAAAGAGAAAGAAAATACCACCCTGCTGGAATTTATTTCTTTATTATTATCTTACACGGAATTCTGGGCCGTTAAGTATTTGAAAGTGTGCTGTTCACTGCCGTCAGCAAAAAGCCAATATGGGAGGATTCTACATGCAGTATCTCGAGAGTAAGTCATTGCCTACTTTCAACAAAAGAAAAGAAAAAAAGAACACCCGTTACTTCCCCGGCGACTTGCCGTTTCTTTTCAATGAACCTTGAACCTATCGAGTCCAATGAATCAACCCCACGACGATGCGCGCGGTGGGGCTGAGAACAGCGAAGGTATTCGTCTCACACACGTGGACAATCCTCCCCCCCCTCCCCCTGCGTCGAAGCTTCGACGCCGCACGAAACATCGATGAATGATGAATTCCCCCTATCCAAAAATACCATAGCTAGCCTAGCACTCTTCTGTTGTCAAACGCCACGTTCCTGGCATGGGCGGGATGTACCCTCCACGTCTGATCTGGAGTGCTCGCGATCCGGCTGTCGTGCATGTGTCATGCTCGATCTCCGTCGCGTCATTAGGGCTGCATATACGCTTGCCCAAGCTTTCCCGGGCGTCTATTTTTGCATCTGTTGGGCATCGAATAGGGGAGCAGGGCAAGGGGAAAGTTTCCAGGATCAGCAGCTAACTTAGCATCCGATAGGCCTGTGCCGGCGTCGTGGGTGGCGAGACCCTTCGTACGAGTGTTACAGAGATCACAGTGGCTACACGTGCCTGGTTCTGGTGAATGGGCGCGAGTACCAGACGGACCTAGCATACGAATCGGATCACCTGGCTCAGGAGAACGCCGCCATGAGGGCCTTTATGGTGTGCCGGAATTTTTCTGTTAATGGAGGCATGCTCGCGCGTAACGGGATCGTCCAGGGTCTCCCAGCCAATGAGTCCAGCAGGCGCAAGAAGTCCCGCCACGCTTCCACAAGCCACGGCCACAGCCAGAAGGAGAGCCGCCATAGGTCAGGGCACCACTCGAGCAGCAGCTCGACCGCATCCTTCGAGTGAGGGAAAAGGAAAAAAAATTGGGCTGCTGCCCGTCCCGATGGTGGATTTCCAGCCAAACACGACCCATCGGCTAATTTTTGACCAATGGATTACAAGCGAGGGCAGAGAGGCGTCAAAAGATTATATATACACGTGGTGAAGCTTCACAGCTTATCCCCAGGCATATTCCGCGGAATACCCAACCCATTTCTCCCCCCAATTCAGCATATTCCCCAACCCCTGACGAGAGAGAAAGAGACACACCTCACACTGGAGACACAGAGAGAGACAGAGAAGAGAGAAAGAAAGAGAGAGAGGGGAGGAGAGGGAGAGAGATACAAAAAGTTTGCATAAAATCGACGATTTACGACTTGACGAAAGAAATGAACGAACTTATGAACCAAACTAATAATGACAAAACCTGGTGTCATATTCACTGAACAGAGGCATTTCTTGCTCGGTTTATTGACACGCTTATTCATTTTTTCTTCCTTTTTTTTTTTCTATATGCAATGAGAGAGAAAAACAAGAAAAAAAAAGACTTGATGAGACCAATTCCCCCCTTTTTTTTCATTTCCCTCTTGAAAAGGCCATGGGAATTACAGAACCAGGCCGGTTCGGGAGAGAACGGATCCTATCGGAGGCAACTCTGCTTGCTGTTTCGGCGAGAAGAAATCGGCTTGCTGGATGGATGGAGAGCCAATGGTCCTTTTCTAATCCGCGTATGGGTTTCGGAAATCATACCGCACCGATCTTCTTCCTGATGGTGATGGCCTGGCTCAGTGGATATTTGGTTATTTTTTTATTTTATTTTTTTACCCGAGATAGACTTCCTTCTTTTTTCTTTTTTTGAATGCCCCCGGGACTGTGCGAACGGCTAGAAGACGATGACGTTACGCGATTGCGAGAGGACCCATTCCTTGCTCCCGTCGCGTCTTGTTGATTATTTATTCCCTTTCTTTGGAGCGGACACCCCCGTTGGCCGGCAATATCATTTTTTCTTTCCCTATGCTTCTTCCCAGCCGGACGATGAGGAAGCAGAAGAAAATTGGCCGAAATTTCTAGAGTCGGGATGAGATGAGAGGAAAAAGGCAAACGAACTGAAACGAATCGAAACGTAAGGGGAAAACTGGGTAGAAAATTACGGGATGGAAACTTCTTTTTGAGCGCGAAGGGGAAAAGAGAAAGAGAAAGAAAGAGAGAAGAGATTTATCGCTCGGGCGGGCGCTTCACTGCAGCTTCTTAACTAAAAAAACAAAAAAACACACACAATCGAGCGCTTCAAGAAGAAGGGCGACGATGACGACGATGATGATGGGAGAGGTTCCTCTGCTTTTTTCTATATACTCTTTTTTTCTGTTGATTTTTATTATTATTATTATTATTTTCGCGCTTGGGAAGTTTATAAAATTACGATCTCACGGCTAGATAGATGATGATCATCATGATTACGAATAGTTACGAAGAAATCGAATTCACGACGTCTACGACCTGACGAGATATCTCACGGTCGCACTAAGCAACATACTTCTTTTTTTCTTTCTTCCCCTTGACTGCTACTGTTTGCTTGCGGATGTCTTGATGTGATGCGGATAACCGTGATTATATGTCTGATATAAAGTTAAGTACCTAAGGAGATGATGGCTAGGAGTTAGGCAGTGAGCACCCTTCTCTTAATACGAAATGGAGTCATCTAGACGATGAAGAGAAGAAGGGGAATAGGGAAATACAGAAAAAAGGAGACATATAGGAGACCAATGCACATACGTACCCCTATACGCAAGTATAAGTCGAGGTCAAGTTAGAGATGAAGCCTTACCGGAATGATTTTTACGGAAGATAAAAAACGTCATTTTTTTTAAAAAAAAGAATCCGTCAAGAGCCTCCCCACCCCTCCCTTTCCCACACACACCCATCCCACGGATCACCGTCCCCAACTTTATTTTCTTCCCCGGAGCTGCATGTCGCAGATGATGATCGTGCTGGTTCCTTGACGGGGGAGGAGGGGAGGGGGTGGTGGTGCGGGTGGACGGACATGCGTCGTCGCCCTGCTTCCTTTGTGACAGGCACACGGAACCTGCAGGTCGTGACACAGCGTCTGGCAGTCCGAGTCTGGGGGACAGGTAAAAGATGGGCAACAACTCTTGGGTATTCTACATTCTGCATTCTCCTTCGGTACCTACGTATAACCATGGAACCCTAACCTTAGGTAGGTACAGTATTCTACCCACCCTGCTTTTTAAGGTAACGCTAACTCCCTAGGACGTTGCTGTGTTGGGTGTCGCACATGACGGTTCTGTTGATCATATACGTAGTCGGAAGTTAGGAACATCTATAGTTGCTCCTTATCGCACAAGATAGGTAACGTTGTGGCAAGTAAGCGGGAGGTTGCCAACACATATAATATGGATATAAGGTTAGGTAGATACCTTACATACGTGTTGACCCATCCTAAAGGAAAAGAACAAGAAGAATAGAAAAAAAAGAGGGAATAATTCGATGTTCGATGTTCGATGGTGTTGAGTTGGTGGTGGAATGATACGAGAAGACCTAAGTGTTATAGGTCGTAAGTCACGAACACACTAATACGGGGGTACATTTGTATGTAAGTATGTATTCGTACGATATATAAGGTTAGGTACGCGTAATAGTATTATCACAAGACTTGCCAATCTTACAAAGGAAGACTGACGTTGTTTCGAGTTTAATAAAAAATGATTAAGCAGCATAAAGACGCAATGTTCAATCAATCTTAATGCTTCGTATCCGTGCAGTGGAATGGCGTCTGATTGGTTAAATTTGGAAAAGAAATATTGGGTACATCTGAGAAGTGCATTCTAGTGCATCAGTGCATTTCGACGTTGCCATTCATTGCCATTCGATGTGGCTGAAAAAGAGCCGTGCACCTGGCGTAGCAGCATTGAACCTTGCAACCTGTAGCATTGAAGTCAGCAAGTTAAATAGCCTTTTCCTAAAAATCAGGTGCCACTCTCGCCAGATTCGCCAGGTGCCCAGGGGTTTGGGAAGGAGCTAAACCTAGTGAGGCGATGGTTTGGAGGGGACGCTAATTTCAAGCATTTACTGGCGCGACAAACCTAACTGGCCTAAAATAAGAAATAAAGGGGGCATTCCGTGAACTGAACACAACTAGGTAAACGTCAATCTCTCGTTCGACCAACTCTGAACACCTTGACCACCTTGGCCACCTTTTCTGATCATTTCTCCGAACGAGTAAAAGAGAGAAACACAACAAGTGTCCTCAAAGTCATCCTCTTTTTTCTTTTTTTCTTTTTTATTCTTTTTTTAATTCGTACCGCTAACCGAGCCGCGTCTTATTCACTTACTTTACTTCGCACACTCTTTCAAGAGCTTCACTATCTCCGTTTTTAACTGACTCGCATTGCATATACCTTTCACCCTGCCCCAAATTCGGTCAATTCCGTGCCGATAATTCAATACGGAGCCGTGCGTCTACCACACCGACACGTCGTCCCAAACTTTCAATTCCTCAATTCCGAGCATAGTCCTTTGCTACTCGGATTACAAAAAGCACCTACCTACTTAGCGCAAGAGCCCGGCCAGGTGGTCTACATTCGCTTGAACATAACAACTATCATAATTTAATTATACTCATATACTCATACTCCATCGCCAACATGAAGGGTAAGGCTCTATACATGAAAAACCCCCATGATTATTTTTATAGATAGATCTTGCTAATGATTCTTGTTCAACAGCCCTCATTCTCGTCGGTGGCTTCGGCACACGTCTACGGCCCTTGGTACGTCGTCCATTGGCCTACTATAATGCATTGTCGAAATCGAGAAATGCATAATGTCTTAAAAACTCGGACTTGAAAGGCTAACAAATAGCTCATTTAGACTCTTACCATGCCCAAGCCTTTGGTAGAGTTCGCCAACAAGCCCATGATTCTACACCAGATCGAGGCTCTGGCTGCTGTGGGGGTTACTGATGTCGTGCTTGCCGTCAACTACCGCCCTGAGATTATGGAGAGAGTCTTAAAGGAGGTTAGTACACATAAACATAAGCCCCAGGCCAAGCAGCTACACTACGCTATGTAGCTTCGCCTTCTTTTATACTTGCTGACTTTACTGCCCCTGTAGTACGAAGACAAGCTTGGTGTTAAGATCCACTTCTCTCTCGAGAGCGAACCCCTCGGCACCGCCGGTCCCCTCAAGCTTGCAGAGGAGATTCTCGCTAAGGACGACTCTCCCTTCTTTGTCTTGAACTCGGACATCACCTGCGACTTCCCCTTCAAGGCCCTCGCCGAGTTTCACAAGTCACACGGAGACGAAGGTACCATTGTTGTCACAAAGGTCGAAGAGCCCTCCAAATATGGTGTCGTCGTACACAAGCCCAACCACCCTTCACGGATCGACCGATTCGTCGAGAAACCCGTCGAATTCGTCGGCAACCGTATCAATGCTGGCATGTACATGCTGAACACCTCGGTGCTCCAGCGCATTGAAAAGAACCGACCTACCTCGATCGAGCAAGAAACCTTCCCCGCTATCGTTCGCGATGGGCAATTACACTCGTTCGATCTGGAGGGCTTCTGGATGGACGTGGGTCAACCCAAAGACTTCCTAACGGGCACCTGCCTATATCTTTCTTCGCTTGCGAAGAAGCAGCCTCACCTGCTAGTTTCTCCTTCCGAGAGCTACGTATATGGTGGTAACGTCATGATTGACGAGTCCGCCAAGATTGGTAAGAACTGCCGAATCGGACCCAACGTTGTCATTGGCAAGAATGTTGTCATTGGCGACGGTGTGCGTCTACAGCGATGTACGCTCCTCCCCGGATCCAAGGTCAAGGACCACGCGTGGATCAAGAGCACCATTGTGGGCTGGAATAGCAGCGTTGGAAAGTGGGCTCGCCTCGAAAACGTCACCGTCCTCGGTGACGACGTGAGCATCGGCGACGAGATCTACGTCAATGGCGGAAGCGTCCTCCCGCACAAGAGCATCAAGGCCAACGTCGACTACCCGTCTATTATTATGTAATTTGTGACAGCGATATTTCGCTCTCTTTTCGACCGGCCACTTCGATTTTTTTTGCGGCACTTCTTCCTGTGTATATCTGGTACCTTTTTTTCTTTCTTTTTTCTTCAAACCTCTTATGATTTCGTAATAAGTTAGTTGTTCCGCCCTCGGGCTTCGGGCACCTCTCTTCTCAACACATTTGTTCGATTCCGTTTTCCAAATAGGATGGCGTTTTGGTCAGCATGTCATGCATGATAGATGACCTTTCATAGTTTTGCTGGTATCCCAGCGAGATCTAGGGGGGTCCGAGGAATTGGAGGGCGGTAGTTTTTACGTCGTCTATGCCACGGTCGTGTCCTATCCAACCGGAAGTGACGAGAAATCTAACTTTACAGCATGCGACCTTTATCTATACGAGGCTCCTTGCGACCTTTTTTTTTCTCGAGTGCCTACCTCCTTGGCCCATTACGGGGCATATATATAAAAAATTAAACACGGGAAAGGTGTCTACGGCAAAAAAGGGGAAATGACGTGGATGAGGTTAGCATGTAGGACTCGAAAATTAAAAAAGACATGGATGCAAAAGCACACGACGTTACGGCGATGGGGCATTAATTGCGATTCTCAGTTGGTATTTACAGCGGTTTAGCTTAATACGTGGGGACTTGTCGAGCACGAGCAAGAAAAAAACCGGTCGAGGGGACAAAAAGGAGATCGACAATCGGGAACCTGTTGTTACCTCGTACCGTTTTCGTGCGAGGGCAAAGCTGTGTCTCTCGAAGTCTAGGCCTACCAGATTAGTGTACCTTTGGTGGGTTTGATAAGCTGTGTGTGAGAGAGGGACCAACTTGAGAGTAGGAACAGGAGCACGAGCTGGAACAATTGAGAAGATAATGACCAAAAAAGATGCGAGGCTTGTGTTGTTGTGTGATGTGATTTGATGCGATGTGATGTGACGGTAAATGGGTATGATGTGATATGTGTGACTGGACGATCGAGTTGGCTTGAGTGACTAGGTGACTAATGAGTGGTGTTGATATATTATTCTCTTGTGTTCGTTGAGGATCTTGCTTTATCTGTTTATTGTTTTTTTATTTTTTTATTTTCCGGTATAGATGGACACTACGGTCAGAGGTTAGCAGGTAAGGGTTTAGTTTAGCTGGTAGCGAAACAAGTAGTGGGTAACGTGGTGTAGCTGTCGATGTGACGAGGCCACGAGCAGGTGGTATGGTAATGGTATACTATGCTATTTACTATGGGGATTGTTCCGAGAATACGTCCGTACGGGATGGGATTACCTCTATCTATCTATCCATCCATCCACCATTACCTTAGCTAGCTAAGTTAGGTACTCTTCTTCAGCGTTCGGACATAGGCACGTCCATCACAATCCGTATTTCCTTCCCGTCCCCCTTTTTCCTTTCCCGTACGAACGTTTCCCCTTCCCCATCCCCTTCCCCGCTAATCGTCCTCGTCATCCGTCCTAGGTCAAAGATTCCGATGTAATAGAATAGGATGTGGCAATGTCATACCACATACGAATACCTACACCAGCACCTCATAAGAAAAAGAAAACAAAAAAAAAAAAAAAATTCGGCGTCCCCGTACTTTAGGTTGGGTTAGGCTAGGTACATATATTCGTTCATATATACATTCCTCGTCCCCTCTTCTCCCGCCGTATCCCGCCTTGTCCCGCCCTTGTCCCGCGCTGTCCCGTGTCCACATCTCGGTCAGCCCCAGTTTCACTCTACGTACGGTACCTACCTCTACCTCCTACCTTAGGTACCTACCAAGGTAGCGAATATGATAAATCTGCGCGGTCGGCCGCCTTACCGATCGCTCGTACGTATAGTATAAGATACCTATTAACACCGAGCCACAATAAATAAACCCCTCCTCTCTCGTCCCCGATTACGTCGACTTGCTTTGCTTTGCTTGCTCGGTCGGTCGGTTCAATGTTACAAGAAATAAAATACAGATACAAATACAACTACACATCTACTTCCACAGAAAGCGAAATGAAAAGAAAGAAAAACAATCATAAAAAAAAAGTATGTAGCAAGATGAAAATGAAGATATCCGTTTGATATTATACCTAGGGGAGGGGGGTTATGTATTGTACGGCTAGCAGCAGCATTACTGGTACATTCAATTATACCCGACCCTACCCTCCTTCAAACCTTTTTTTCGCCGTATACCCCCCCTACCTTAGGTAGGTAGGGTACCTTACCCCCCCCCCCCCCCCCCCAATCCAACCACCCGCATGTGCGACTTTCTACTACATACAAAAAATAAAAACACAAAAAACAAAAGATAGGTTAGGTAGGGGTTTAAATAGTTAGGTAAGTAAAGAAAAAAGGTGTGTACCTAGGTAAGCTAACCTTTTCCTTTTCTTTTGCCTGCCTGCCTGCCTTAGGTAGGTATATATGACATGCATGCCCCAGGAACATTTGTTCAGGGCATTTTTTCCCGAACAGCATATCCAAATGCAAGGGAATGGAGGGTCATTGCGCCCTGCAAAAAGCGCTTTCGTGCAGGCGTTATCTAGTGAGCAACCGGATTTATCATATCCCAAAGATCCACTCATCACACTTCCCATTGCCGTTTATAATTATTTAACGAGAGGGGGAGGGGGAACTGCCCAACTCCGACCGACGTCTGAAACTTTTTATTTGTTTCTTTTACAACGTCGGTTTCCTGAAGATGTCCGGTCTCGACTTCTCGTTCTCGTCGTCCGAATGGTCGTCCCGGACCCATCCGCGACTCATGTCGACAGCCCGCTCCCAGGTATGGTACATGCGCTGAGCTTTCTTTCGGTCGAGTCTGGGCTCGAAGACCCGGCGACCTGGCTTTTTCCGCGTGAGCTCCGCGAGCTCCTCAAAGCTAGTCCAGCAGCCTTCTACGGCTAAGCCGGCAGCAATTGCGGCGCCCAAGGCGGTAGTCTCACGCATCGCCGGTCGCTCCACACGGATTCCGGTAACATCAGCTTGGGTTTGCATCGTCAGGTCCGAGTTTGACATGCCGCCATCGACAGCAAGAGATGTAAGCTTATGGCCCGAGTCCTTCTCCATCGCCTCTAGAATCGCGCGAGTCTGGAAGCATGTAGCTTCCAGCGTCGCACGTGCGATGTGACCTCTTTGCGTGTGTTGGGTAATTCCAACTAGGACGATAAGGTTAGCAACGTGTTCATTTAGAAACAGATTGAGGCGGTGGATGAGGACTTACAAAGGGTACCCTTCGCATCGTCAATCCAGTACGGCGCGAACAATCCACTGAAGGCGGTGACGAACACCACCCCGCCGTTATCCTTGACGCTCTCAGCCAATTCGCCAACTCTGGTTGAGTCTCTAATAAATCCCAAATTCTTCATCAAAAACTTTACGCCAGAGCCGGCCACGGCTATGCTACCCTCCAGGGCGTAAATTGGATCCCGGCCTTTGCCAAAGTCGGCTGCGACCGTCGCCAGCAAGCCGTACTTGGAGATTACCGGTTTGTTGCCTACGTTATACAACAGGAAACATCCAGTGCCGTATGTGTTCTTGGCCTGGCCGGCTTTGAATCCGCACTGGCCGACGAGCGCACTGGATTGGTCACCTAGGCAGCCTGCAATTTTCACTCCGGCCAGGGCGCCTCTGCCGATTGTACCAAAGGCTTCCGGGTCCGACGACGGCACGATGGTGGGTAGTGCAACCTTGTTCTGGTCAATTCCGAAGAAGTTGAGTAGTCTGTCATCATACTGCCGGGTGTGCAGGTTCATGAACATGGTCCTACTGGCGTTGGTGGTGTCGGTAACGTGGACATTTTTTTCTTTACCATTAAGGCGGTAAATCAACCAGCTATCTACGGTGCCGACGGCGAGGCGGCCTTCTTCGTAAGCATTTCTCACACTCAGGTTATTTTTTAGTAGCCAAACCAACTTTACGCTGGTGGGGTATGTGCTGAGCGGAAGGCCGCATATTTCGGGGATCGCATGGGCGCCGGGATAATTCTTCAAGTCTCGGACGATATCTTTGGTACGGGTATCGGGCCATACGACGGCATTGCATAAAGGTTCACCGGTATTCTTATCCCAACATACGATGGTTTCGCGCTGATTCGTTATACCTACAGCTTTTATCTGGGACTTGGAGTAACCCTTGAAAGTGAATTGTTCAATGGCCCTTTCAATACAAGACTCTACGGAACTGAGCAACTCCAAAGCATCATGTTCGTGCCACCTGTGTTGACAAAACGGGGTGTTAGCTCATGGTTGATGTAATAGGGGGCTAAGGGTGACGTCAATACCCCGATTCTGGATAAAGATTTTCAAATTCGATTTGATGACTAGCGACCGGGTCCATGTGGCGATTAAAGATGAGAAAACGCGAAGACGTAGTACCCTGGTCTATACTACCGATAAACCATTCCGATAGCGCGCGCCTACTGGTCCATAGACCACCGTTACCGTTGGTAGTTCCCTTGGTGGTGGTCGTGGTGGTCGTGGTGCTGCCGTTGGGAGTAGCCGATGTTACGGTTGTGGTGGTGGTATTTCCATTAGTATTTCCATTGGCGCCGTTGGTGCCGTTGGTACCGTTAGTACCGTTGGGATAACTATGGGCGCGTTGACCATTACTATGTCCATTGGTGCGAATGGTATAGCCGTTGGCATGACCGTTGGTCAGCTCTTCGGTAGTCTCGTGGTTTCCCATTGCACTCTAATGGTTGTTACGAATAGCAACTAACGGGACAGCAGTTGAACTACTTAGTAGTAGTGGCGGTAGTGGTAATGGTGTTGAAGCTCGTTCAAGGTGGAAGACGGCGTGAGGCTATTTAGCCGTATCTAGCAAGTGGGATCGAGATAAACGCGAAATCGGCTGAATAGGCGCCGAGGTATATGCAGCAACGGAAGCTCATCTGATAAAGGGTATCTCCGGTGGTGGTATCTTTTGCCGCAACGGGGCAATGGATGTTGCTATGACGGGGGATGAATCGACTTGATAATATATAAGGGTACAATGGGTATGAATGATGGTTGGGAATGGAGGAGGAAGAGTAAGAGTAAGAGTAAGAGGAGAAGAGGAAAGATAAAGAAAGGGACGAGAAATAAGAATAACAGGAATAATAAGAGGAGAAAGATCAGAAGGATGTGGAAATGGAAATGGATGTGGATGCGGATGTGGCACTGGCACTGGCACTGAAGGGGACAATCATCTTGGTAAGTGCAAAGTAGATCGTACAAATGTCGCACTTACGTCTTTTACGCACTTTACATATTCTTGGTAATCTTAGGTTAGGTAGGAGGTATCTGGGTATCTGGGTATGTATTCTTGGTATTGAGGTATTCTCTTGTACCGATCTCAACCGGCTGAAGCTTTTTTGGCAATGCGAATTTGAAAAAAGTGCCAAATGGAAATTCGAGAAATGCAGGAGCAGGGGTGCGTTGAAGCTGCCGAGCCCGTGTCTTTGGTCCAATTGAGAAGAAATGGAAATCGAAGCTTGGGTAACAAAGATACGCGGTACCTACCCAACTCTGCCAAGCCTATCTAGTTGGGCCAATAATCTACTAGTTTACTACCCAACCTTAGGTACCTAGGCTCATGGAGAGTGGGGAAGGTCTTTTTGAAGGATTGCGGGGAACATTATTGGACGGTTTTAAGGGAATTTTGTTCTCTGATTCGTTCCTGATTCGTCTTGTTCATTCACAAGTCTGGGTCGAACTTGCTGACTTGCTGACAAGAGATGATGATACCTCTACCGGGCACCGTACCGGCACGCCGCAGCAGCACGTTGCAATACATACAGTAGTAGAGCCCTAAGAATCGCCTAGACCTCATAGAAACGCAGCCCAATTCAGCCTATCGAGCTGTGTCTCACTTCTTTTTTTTTTTTGTCTTTTGTCTTACACAGGTGCAAAAAAACAATTGCCCCACCTTCCCGGGCTACCGTCCTCGGGGGATTGGTGGAACATTCCCTCAGCGAAGGGAGAGGCTCCCATTAGCTCATAGCTGTGATAATTAGAGGGGCACGAGGTCAGTAGGTCGGCTCTTAGTTGCTGGGGGCGCGCGGCGCTGGAGATTTGCCAATCTTGGTTACTTTTCTTACTTTCTACTGTAGAGGAGCCGGTTTTTTTTTTTTTTTTTGTTTTTTTTTGCCCCTCATTGCTTATTTCTTTTTCTTTTACCATCTTATCCTCCCATGTGAAGAAGAATAATAATAGACCCAACTAACCTAAACGCTTTTTAGTAGTGGTGTTTGATTGCTCAACAGATTTTATTATTCTCGTCGAACAACTCTTTATCTTAACTAAAGCGCATAGCACGTAACACGTACAGCTTGACCAGCATGACCTCTTTTTTTTTTTCCTGCATTCCCTGCCTAGCCGCCTAACATTGGAACCTGGCATTGGAAACATGGCAGCATCGCAGCATGGGGGTCCTTCTCATCTGAGCCTCCGAGGCCGCCCCTGGGATGCGGTCAAACACGGTTTGCCTAAGCTCTAGACCAACACTCGGTGATCTGTGCGAGGGGCCACTTCACGATAATCGCACCCGCGTGATGAATATAATTTTTTTCCCCTTTCTACCTAACCTACTATGTAAGCATCGTGTTTGAGGATCGGCTACCGGGCGCACGCATTATCAACTTGTTATCTATGTTTAGGACGTGGGACCGAAGCTTGGCCACGTATTCCATTCCTCCCGTACATAGTATACGTCAACGATATTGACGATGCATTCATTCCCTTGTCTCCCACCTTTTCCGAACAAAGCTTTTTCCCTCTTCCTCCTCCTTCTCCCTTTCTCTTTCCCCTTCCTCTTCCCCGTTTCCCCTCCCCCCATCCCATTCCCCATACCCCATTTCCCTTTCACCCTCCTTTCTCTTTTTTTCCCACCTCCTTTCCCCTTTTTTTCCCCCTTTGTCCACGTGCTACACCCATCCTTCCACCGCTTAGAAATTATATTTCCCATGAGCATGAGCCATTTATTTCGTGCACTCGCCAACGCGCCAAAAATAAACCCGAAATTAAAAACTCGCATTTTCTTTTATTTCCCCCACAGGGACCCGTAGCCGCACCCCGCAACCATTGCCGTCGGCTTCGTGTCGACCAAAATTAATTCAATTGGTCTAAATGTTCTTGGTGCTGCCGTCGCATCTAGCCTCAGCGCCGGAAATTTGTGGGGCCTCTTTGCGGTCGGAAGATCGCCTGTCCAACTTCTCTTCCGGTCTTTGTTGTGGGGCCGAGTCCCGGAGGTTTATTCGTTCGCTGGTTTGTTTGCTCTGATATAAGCGACGGAGCAAACCTCGTATTGATGCATCTCTCGTCTCGTGCATATGACAGCCCTGGAGTTTCCAGTATTGCGCGTGCCCAACCCATTGCGTTAGGTACATATTGTTTCACATGAGCGGGTGCCTCGACCACTCCAACAAGGCTAGCTATTCATTAGCATTGTAAATAGAGCGTGGGATAAAGGACCTCGTGAACGCTAGTAGGGATCGTAACAACTAGGGTTCACGACTTGGCACCAGAGCGGCGCCAGCGTAATCGAAGACCTGGGATCGATCGTCGTTTTCCAATCTAGACAAAAATTACCCGGAGGCACATCCATTACCTATTTAGGTAGTAATATGCAATAATCGGGTTTAGGTCGTTTTCCGTGTGTTCCCCTATTATTTCTCGTTCTCTTCCTTTCCTTATCTTTCACATCCTATTTCCTCTTATAATTTGTAACACCTGCTGTCCACACGTTTGTATCTTCCGGTTTCCGTCTTAATAACCCGGTCTGGGGCTTATGGACATGTTTTTTGATCGTATAAGCATCAAAACATGTATGAGGTCGTGAACACGTTCTTCGGATGTTAGGGATGTGATGCAGATGTCGTTGTAGTAAGCATCAGCATTGTCGACTGGTTCCAATATTATGTCCATTTGCCTTTGGACGTAAGCGCTGCTATTCTTGTAGTCCATTACAAGCGTTTTGAAAGTGTATTGACTTTTTACAGTAGTTATTGTCAATATCCATCGTGTGGCAGTGTCCTTGGTGAGCAGTAGATTGACAATGCTCTCTTCTTCGGGGTTGCCGCCGTCTCCGCTCGAATTTCCCATCACGCGAGCCCAGAAGGCGTCAGGAGTAGCTTTAGGGATCCCAGGTTCATACGGAAGATGGGTTAATCGAGCTTGTCTTAGACGACAAAATATTGGGCTTGTATTCGCCATTGGTAGTAGAATGAGAGGGCGTCAAGGTCTGTAGAGTAGGGTTTTCCTTAGCACTTCACTAACATAGACTCTTAGGATTTCATAGGGTATTCGTGGTCGAGGACCACCTGGTTTACAACGCGGGTATCGACTTCCATTCAACCTTTGCGTTTGGTTTGGCTCCACCTAAGGTGGTTTAGGTGCGGCTCAAGCAAAGCTGCACCTCGTTTTAGGCCGACAGTACGGATCCGTGATGTTGGCGGTATCCACTCTAAGCCGTCTGTAACATTATACACATGAATAGACGTTAACAGTTTTCTATATAGATTTGTATGTGTATCTGTTAGTGCATATATATATATTTGTTGCACCATGAATATTTGTCCTAATGTTCCGTTAATTTATATGCGTGATCAAGACTTTATAATGTCCTCAAAGGTAAATACTTCATATTTCTATCTACTTTCTTGGATTAAATACAGGTATGCGAATTTGTTGATTTTTATTCCAAATGAGTGGCCCCAGTGACGGGATGTCGACTTATATCGCAAGCATATTTGTCCGGAACATATCGGGAATTCGTTAGCAATCTATGTTTAATTTCTGAATGTCCGGTTGGGTTATGATTTTTGGTGGTTTCGGGTGCACTGGTCCCGGTTCAGGTTTTGGTATGAAAAGATGCAGAAAAGCACACATTATTCGGACCATCTTCAGCCATCGATCAATTTGACCCCATTTCCAATCTTAGGGTTTCTCCGGGGTTTTCTACTAAGTTAGGTGGTCAGTTTAAAACTTCTTTTGGGGATCATATTTGTTATACCGTCATATAGACTTACTTTGGAGACGTGTCCCTTTTATCTTAGTCTTCTTTCTGGCCCCCGGTCGCCTTCTCCTTCGCCTCCTCCTCCTCCTCCTCCTCCTTCGCCTTCGCCCGTAGGTACCGCTGGCGGAACCATTCGAGCTCTTTCTCAGACATGTTGCTGTACATGTCATCCTTCATTATCGCCGGTCGAATGGTACCGGAGAAGTGGTCTTTTATATAGGCCACTTTCTTCCCTTTGACGTAGTTCCAGTGCAGTCCTATTCTGGTACCGTTGGGAGCGTTGCGATAGGTTTGCGTCAACTCCTCAATAATATCGGCCTGATATCGACGCCTAGTGTCCTCCGGATTCGGACGCGGGCTGCGAGAGGCGGACCATGGCTCCTTGCGCTTGTCCGAGGTAGAACGGATTGGAGGCATTTTTACTATATACCATAAGTATATATTTATAGTATCTATAGTTGTATACTTACTTTGTTGTTTGTTATAGGTTTTATTGATAACAACGGCAGCTTAGAGCAGACTAATCTTACCTCTGCTCTCTTGTAAGTGGTTTGAGGGAGGGTGCTGTTGTATTGTTGGATAAATCGAATCTTGATGACTTGAGTGTTTCTCGTGTTGGTTTTGTTGTTGTTGTTGTTGAAACGGTCGAGGAGGATGTTTTAAATAGGTAAATTAGCTGCGTGTTAAGTGTAGCCTTACTTTATAGCCTGTCGATGATATGGTTTGAGAATGAGGCGCTTGGATTTAGTTGAATAAAGTTTGATCGTCTTCGCGTCATGTTGCCAGCTTCGTCACCTATGTATAAATGAGGCTTCAAGATGTACTATATTAGGTACCCTTAAGGAAACTAAGTTTTTTTTTTCTCTCTGCCGGTTGCTCAGTCAAAACATCAAAATATAACACGTACAACTTCTACCTACCAATATTACTAGGTAAATTTGGCGAATTATACTACATCTCCCCTTTACCTCCAATATTACCTGACTATAAAATCTTCGCTCTAAATTATTCATAAACGTGAGGGTAGTTCTCACCCTCGTCGATGGCTGGCTGAGATACGGGTCAGGTAGGAGTTTCGTACTATGTCTAACTACGATGACAGGCAAACCAAAGTTTAATGGTCATACGCGTCGTTGCTAACCCTAATGCTATAGCCTGATGCTTTGCTAAGAATAAAATGAGGCGGACGAGATAGGAAGTTGAACCGCGTCAAAACGGCTACCATCTGAGAGTAAAACTGTAAAGGGATGACGACTTCGGTGATCTTTATGCTTGAATTATGGTTTTCACTATAATCAACTAATATACCTGTGCAGTACGTAGGATACTACACGTTGTGCACAGGTAATGACGAACCGCCTAACCTAACAACATCATAAACAATGTCCCCAAGGACACGGGGCAACTCCCAGCGTGTTAAATAATAATACATGTTCGAGTCTCGCTGTGTCTATCAAACCAATCCGCAAGCTTCCTGCGCTTATCTTCCTCGTTGATCTTGACCCCTGGCGGCGACGCAAGCCCTAGCCGAGTATATACCACCTGGCCATCCACTACTTTTTCCTCTTTGAGGATAAGGCTAACAGGTGCTGGAAACTCGCAGGTGTCGGCTATTCGCAGCATTACCACAGCCGATTGCTCCCCTTCCTGCGGAGAGGGCTCGCAATCTATACTGACCTCGAGCTCAACCGTTAGCTCGGAATGTAATATGCGGTAATCCTCCGGGGAGTCCTCTGAAGGCTTGCAAAGAGTACACGGGACGGATTCTCCGCGTAATACTAACTGCCCTCCGGCGGCTTGTCCAAACTGGTTTCCGTCTATGTACTCGCAGCTTGTGCCTAGCACCTGCACATGAGCCTTAAGGGGGGACAAGAGGTCGTAAGCAACCGGACCAGAAATCGAGGCCCACGACCAAGTGGGGGCAATATAGCGCTCTGAACGTTGTTGGGCTTTTGGTTTGCGCTTACGAGCCCATAGCAAATCAAGCTCGAGCGATTCATACCAGAGCCCAGCAAGGTATGCCTTGTTTTTACGAATGGCTTGTGTTTGCTCTGCGGTGGCTCCGATCGCTAAAAGTCTATCTGTTTGGTTAGTAAGTTGCATATCCGAGTAAAACTGAACGATACGGCGCCATGTCTTCTCGGTATCGACTTTTGAAAAATTGCTTTTCTTGGCAAACCCTATGGCTTTTCTCATGTATTTGCTGTAGTGTTCGGGGGATTGTTGTAAAAAAGACGGATCGTTTACTAAGGTGTTGACATGTAACATCTTCAAGCTTGTAGGGTTGTACGGCCCATCTCTGTGGAACCCGCACTCACAGATCGAAGTAGAATAACATTCCCATATTAACTCGTGCTTAGTGAAGTATAGGATTCGAGGCGAGACTAGTCTTTCTTGAAACGTCCACCCTCGCTTGAAAAGGGGTTCAGACCGGTGGTTCAAGTACAAATTAGTGACCTCCGGGAAAGACTGCTGGGCATATAATTGGTATTCCTCAGTACCATGCCTGATTACACCTAATTGAAGTTGAACAGCGGGGTCCAAGATAGAGAACAGGCCTTTGGAGCTGTCTTCGGCATGAGATGCGGCGAGAGTCAAGAATGCGTTCCGATAAACAGGGAACATTCGACCGGCTTCTCGTAACCAGTCTTCGGGGTCCCGTTGAATGATACATATTGAGTCAATCCACAAGTAGTCTATGCCTAGTTTGCGTGCGAACAAGATGGCTTCTTGAAAACTTTTTGGGATTGTACTCCAAGGAATATTTTCTAGCTGATCTAAAAAATTGTTCCTAGTAGTAAGACACTTGGGTATTCTTGTACCCCAACAGTGACTGAGAGCTACGTAACGTGAATTGGAAGGTAGCCTAGAGCTATCTACTAGTCTTATCTCGTCGTTAGTACCAGCGATATATATGAGTCGCGTAGGAAGAAACGAGTTGCTTCCTGTGGGGCAATGCTGGTGGTTTTGGCAACAGGCGGATAACTGCTGCTTTGCCCACTCACAGGCAGCTTCCGACGCGGTATTGCCAGAGACAAGGAAGCCCTTAGGTATCCCCGATAGATCTCTCTGTTGAGTATTTGCGAGGAACAAGTTCCACTCAACTTGATCTTCTTCCAACCAACTGTCTTCCAGGATAACACAGGGTTTGTCCTGATTTATCCACAAGGACACGGTCCATCGATCTGGATCTAGGTTTGGCTGTAGTTGAACCAAACGATTAATTATCTTGCAACAGATGCACTGGGAACTACTGGGGCGACTAAATATTATGTTCCGTTGATCCTGAGGAGTTGGAACTCTAAGAAGACGGGCAGGATTACCATCCCACCCACAACCTGAGCAGACTTCTCGTCGGTCCCATAGTCTTTTTAAGTTACTAAGCCAATTCCAGTACTTTGGCAGCACTATGATTTTCTCATTATCATCAGGACAGGTTGGTGCTTGAGATACGTTGTTTAGAAACTCGGTTGTAAGAGCTTTAACTGCGTTGTTCATTTGTGCTTTTAGTTGTTGTTTGAATTGCTGGAAGCGTGCGACAGTGAGAGGGGAAGAGAAGACGAGTTAATAATGCTCCCAAAACAACATGATATATTCTCCAAATTTTGCTGTCTTTTTTTTTCTCTTTTTTCCCCCCTTAAGAAGACAAATAATTATTAATTGAAAGTTAAGTTATTGGAGAAGAGGTACTTCTTGCGGGTTGGAGAAGTCAGAAGTCAGGTAAGCTGCACGTGATAGTTACCAGGTGAGCAATCATATAGGTATACAAGACGCTAAGGCTGCTTATCGCATAAGCCGCTTGCCTCGGTTCATTTTTAATGGATACCTCAAGCCGGGGTTCGTCATTGGGTTCCATGTTTTGTCTTCTCCAGCCTCAACGCGACAACTTGACAATTCCAACTTTTGCCATTTACAAAAAAATAATGCTTCGCATGCACGACGCCTTTCCCTAATCGTTACCATCCCACCTGCCATGAATATTCCTTGAAACCCGACGAATCTTCTAATCATGACAATCCGCGAGGACGTTGTGGCCTCTGCGGTCAGCTGTATGTATTAGCCAGCCAGCCAACCACTTCAATTAATTGATGCTTAAGGGGAGAAGAGAAGAGAGGACAGAATCCGGATAACGAAGCTAACAATTTATGTTCCATTATAACAGTCTTGCAAGACCCCAATGTGGTCTCTTCCCCCCTCGAAAACAAGTTATCATTCCTGCGATCGAAGAATTTGACGCAGGAGGAAATCGATATCGCATTTGCGAGAGCCGGCTTGCCGACAGCGCCTGTTCCTGCTTCATCTCCGACATCACCACCGCCCTCCGCTCCCGTCCAGCAGCCCCAACCATACTACGGACAATACCAGACGCAACCTTACGGATGGCAAGCACCGCCGGAGGTTCCCAAGAGGGATTGGCGAGATTGGTTCATCATGGCCACCGTGGTGGGCGGAGTCAGCTACGGCTTATATACTGTCTCTAAGGTATGGCATAACTACCCTAACTCCAACTCACGTGGAGATGATCCATCGAAATTCTAACTTCGACGGTAGCGCTATCTCTACCCCCTAGTCTCGCCCCCGACGCCGGAGAAATTAGAGCAGGATAAGGCGATGGTAGACGAGCAGTTCGAGAAGGCTTTCTCGACTCTCGAGCAGCTATCAAAGGACACAGAGGACCTCAAGGCCTCGGAAAGAGAACGTACCGAGAAACTCGACAAGGTGCTGGATGAGCTGGACACGTTCATGCGAGATACCAAGTCCGCAAGCCGACGGCACGAAGACGAGACCGACCGACTGCGCGAGGAGATGAAGGCCCTGAAGAGCGTCATCCCCAAGTCCATGGCTGCGAACAAGGAGTTCACGGATAACCGACTGAAGGAGATCACGACCGAAGTCAGGAGTCTGAAATCTCTCATCAGCCAGCGGATGGGCAATTCCAGCGGCACCAGCAGCGGCAGCAATATCCCTGCCCCGCCGTCCGTCACCACGAACGGCTTCCTCAAGCCCAGCGCCGGCGCTACCAACGCAGCGTCCACCGCCAGCGGTTCTTCGAGCCCGGGCGTGGAAGGTGCGCTAGCCAAGGATCTCGGCGACACGAAGCAGGCGGTCCGAGACGAGACCTCGCCCCAGAGCAGCAGCACTAGGCAGGACTTCTTCTCGACCCGGACCTCCCCCTTCGGCAGCGGCATGGCCACTCCCAAGGCCTCGATCCCCGCGTGGCAGCTCGCCGCGAGCAAGTCGGACGGCGCGGCTGCAGGTAGTTCGCAGAACGAAGCTGGCTCTAGCTCTTAATAAAAAACACCTACCTTCCTTACCTTACCTACTTCCTGTCTATCTTAGAATAGGATAGGGTACATACATAAGTACCTAGGTAGGTATAGGTATCTAATCATAGCTCGTCCGGCGTTATCTTAATTTTTTTCTTTTCGGTTTTTTTTATTTATGATCGGGGGAATTTTCTTCTTTCAAGTTATCAAAAAAGCAGGAACGGCATATTCTTCATCGGGTTTTATGCGGTTGTAACTAGGTGTTCTATAGTAGTAGTGAAGACGAAAGGACCTCGTTTGACGTTATGAGAAAGAGAAGGCCGCGCGCGACTCGACAACGATGAAGTAGGTAAAGCAGCCAGCCAGCCAGCCCCCTTTCCCTGGGCATAAATTTGTATGTCTAAGGATGGGGTAAATAGATAAATCAAAATCAATCAATGGTCCTGATTCTATAATGTCGTATTAAGGTAAATTGTAATAGCATAGGACCACCAGCAACCACCAACAACCAAGGATTCTTAACTATTTTGTTTCCGTCTTTTGTTTTCGCTGATGTTATTTTAGTCCTCCACCTTAAAATGCAAACACCTAGACACCTTATCGAAACCATCTAACCTATTTATGTCTAAGATCTTGCAAACAATACGGGTAGATTACCCCATTGGAAAGACTTGTTTCAAGCCTTAAAACCCAAACTCCGCAAGAAACGCCTCCCGGCGGTGACAAGAATATCAGGTGGGCGGGCTAAGTCGGTGTACCCGCACCATAAAAAAGACGTGTACAAGTACACTGCTCCTCCCACCTGGGGCTTTCCCAGGGTGTGTGGGTGTGGGTGGTGTGTATGTGCCGAGGCTTACCTTACCTTTTCGCATCCGAAGTTAGCGGTAGAGGAGCACTTATCGTCCGGTCGCTGGCAATGGGCATAAATAAGAGCCATGAAATAATGTCAAATCAAGTCATGCTTTGCAGGGGTTCGATAACAAATACCTAAAAGGGGGAATCTATCATATTCCCGTTTTATACACAATGCTTTGCATAAGGTAGATATATAGACTTACCTATATATAGGTCGCTCTTTGTTTTTTGTTGTTGACGTTATTTGATTTATGTCTGTCGGTCAGTGAGTCTTACATGAATTAATAATCGTCACCGTATATTCATTCCCCTCCTACGACACGGAAGAGCGATTCATAAGTAGTTCTTGCCTCTCGCGTGGGCTACGGTCCATTGAAGGCTATTTTTCTTTTTCCCTCTCTTCTTTTCTTCTTTTAGCGCATATTCATCATAGTTCATTTAGTTTTTAAGCATACCTTATTTCTAGATATCGCCATGGCCGCCAAGGACAAGAAGGAGGAAAAGCCTTCCGGCGAAGGGATGAGATCGCTTCGGGCCATTCTGTCGAAGCTTCCCACGATTCTCAAGGTCACTATATTACATGCCATCGGCGTGTCAGAGACTTCCCGGTATCGTGACCTGAAGAGCGAAGTGGTAATCGCGGTCATACGGGCGTTGCTTGACCCCTCGAATCAGGGGCCTCTCGCCGAGGTGCAAGCCATGAGCTTGAAGGACTCCGGCGTCAAGGGGAAATTGTGGGTTAGCGCGGTGGTTTCCGAGCCCCCTCCGGAGCGAGGCATTCGAGACGCCCTGCTGGCGGCCATCGACACCCTGAACGAGCCCGGCAGGAGAGGCGCGGAGCCGTCGTTCAGGATACCGGAACTCGTGCCCGTCGAGGCCGAGTGGACGGGATACAGAGCCGCCGCGTCCAAAAACTCCAAGCCGCCGGAGATCCCGGAAGAGCAGAAGTACCACGAGATGATGAAAGAGTGTAAGAACTCGTCCACCATCTTGTACTTGCACGGCGGAGGTTATTACCTGTGCGACCCGTCGACATATAGGGCGATGCTGAAGCGGATAACCAAGCTGACTGGCGGTCGCGCGTTCTCGATTAGATATCGGCTCGCGCCGCAGGACCCATTCCCATCTGCGCTGCTAGATGCATTAGTGTCTTACTTCACTCTTCTCTACCCGCCCCCGGGATCGATACACGAAGCCGTTGCTCCCGGGGACATTGTCTTCGGTGGTGATAGTGCGGGCGGCAACCTTGCTCTAGCCCTTCTCCGAACGCTCATGGAGATTCGACATCAGAACCGCAAGATCTCCTGGTTCGGCGAGGAACGAGAAGTCCCCCTGCCTGCTGGCGTCGCTGTCACGTCCCCGTGGATAGACATGGTGCAGACTCTACCCTCGCTGACCAGGAACTTACAATGGTGCTATCTCCCTCCCCCAAGACTACTTTCCGAAGAGCACCAGCCACCAGCAGATAGCATATGGCCGGCAAACCCGCCCCGAAAACACCTCTACCTCGACGACGATTACATGCTCCACCAATTAGCCAGCTTACAGATGACCGAGTCCTGGGAGGGCGCCCCGCCGGTATACATATCATGCGGGTGGGAGGCTCTTGAAGACGAGATTAAGTATATCGTGTCGAAGTTTACGCGTGACGGCGTGACGGTGATGTTCGAGGAGTACGAAGCGATGCCCCACGTGTTCGAGAGCTTCCTGCCCAAGATCCCCGCGGCGCAGCGTAGCCGGGAAGGCTATGCGAAGTTCGTCAAAGCCGTGTGCGAGGACCCGAAGAAGGTCAAGCCGTCGTATAAGTTGATCAAGGCTAGGACCCTGGAGGAGTTGAATATCAAGGTGGAGAAGCTAAGCCCGCATACCGACGAGGAAGTAAGGGAGCTCGCGAGAAAGGAGGCGGCTATACAGAGAGCATCCGTTACACCAGCGCCAGATGTCGAGGCAAAAGCGTGAAATCCCCGACCAGTGCTCAAAGAGAGACTTTGGTCCTAGAAAAATTCAAATGTATAATGAGGAGGGTAATGGATGATGCGTATGCCTTTCATGTCTTAAAATATAATGGTAATGAGCGTGATATACGTATAATGTAATTTGATGTATTTTATTCTTGTTCGTTTGTATTTCTTGAGAAAATACAAACATCTTCTGTATATCTACGATTACAGCAATTCAAATATGTTGCAAGAAAAAACGTGAGATACAAGTACAACAAACAATAAGACAATGTATTTATTAGGTACGCACTCCCCCAACCCAGCGGGTATAGCACGGAAGCCGCTCACTAACATGACCCGTTGGCGCAGGTACGTAGGGATTCCATCTAGGGTAGGCTCAACCCTGACTTACGTTGCCTAAAAGGACCCATACCTTCTACAGACTACAGCTATTACTGTGGATACCTTGCAAGTACCTCTCCCTTAAAATTTGCTAGCTCGAGGTACAATACCTAACCTAACAGACTCACCCTCTAGGCAGTTCACGTACCTAGCAAAGCTACCGAACTTCTAGCCTCTAGGCACCAAGAGCTCAACTCAACTCAACTCAACTTATACACGCTTACTTGCACTTAGCTCATACAAAACCTGCATCCACCTTTTTTTATATATCAACATATCACCACCTCCCCATCTCATTACAAAAAACAAAAAACCCCCAAAATTGTAATAATAATATACAATATAAAATATAATCAACCCGCCTATTGTACAATAATAATAATACAATGGAGCGCCACCGACAGGCCGTGCGCCTCGTCTCCGCGACCGTGCGCTCGCTCTTCGAGCGCTCGGAGCCGTACCGCATCTGGCACGGCAGCACGAACTCGACGCGCCCGCCGCACCAGAAGGCCGGGGCCCGCGTGGTCGACATCAGCGGGCTGCGCGAGGTGCTCTCCGTGGACGCGGCCTCGCGGACCGCCCTCGTCGAGCCCAACGTGCCCATGGACCGGCTCGTGGAGTCCACCCTGCCGCACGGCCTCGTGCCCCCCGTGGTCATGGAGTTTCCCGGGATCACGGCGGGCGGCGGGTTCGCGGGGACCGCCGGCGAGAGCAGCAGTTTCCGCCACGGCTACTTCGACGAGACGGTCCGGTCCGTCGAGATGGTGCTGCCCGACGGGGAGGTGGTTACCGCGCGCCCGGACCGGGGGGACGAGTACGAGGACTTGTTCCGGGGCGCCGCGGGCGCGCTGGGGACCCTGGGGACCACCACGCTGCTGGAGCTGCAGCTCGTCGAGGCGAAGAAGTTCGTGCGCACGACGTACCGGCGGACGAGCAGCGTGGGGGAGGCGGTGAGGGTGATCCGGGAGGAGTGCGCTGCGGAGAAGGGAAACGATTACGTCGATGGCATATTGTTCTCGAAGGACCACGGCGTTATTGTCACCGGCAAGATGACGGATGACTTGCCGTCCGAGGACGAGCACGTCCAGACGTTCAGTCACCCGTGGGACCCGTGGTTTTACATGCACGTGCGGGATATCACCAAGGCGCTACCCTCTTCTTCATCTTCATCCTCCACATCATCATCGTCATCGTCATCATCATCCTCCCCCTCCGAAGGCACAGTAACCGAGTACATCCCGCTAGCCGAGTACCTCTTCCGGTACGACCGGGGCGGATTCTGGGTCGGCCAAGCGGCCTTCGACTACTTCAAGCCGGTGCCTTTTACCCGGTTCTTCCGGTGGTTCCTAGACGACTTCCTGCACACGCGGATGCTGTACCGCGCGCTACACGGCAGCGGCGAGAGCGCGCGCTTCATCGTCCAGGACATCGGCATGCCGTACGAGTCCGCCGAGCCCTTCATCAACTACGTATCGGACGAGCTCGCCATCTGGCCCCTATGGCTCTGTCCGCTCAAGACGCCCTCGGGACCCAGTTTCCACCCGCACCTTCGACAACGACAGCCCGAGCCACCAGTCAGCAGCAGCAGCAGCGGAAAGGAGAAGGAGAAGGAGAAAGGGAAAAGGACGTTCGACGAAATGCTCAACATCGGGGTATGGGGCTGGGGCCCGTCGGACCGCCAAGCCTTCGTGCGCGCGAACCGGGCGCTGGAGCGGCGCGTCGACGAGCTCGGCGGGACCAAGTGGCTGTACGCGCACACGTACTACCCGGCCCCGGAGTTCTGGCGCGTGTACGGCTCGGGCCAGCAGAAGCAGCGGTACGAGGCGCTGCGGCGGAAGTACCTGGCGACGAGCCTGCCGAGCGTGTACGACAAGGTGAGCGTCAAGGTCGACAACGCCGACGCCGTCACCACGAGCTGGAAGCCCTGGCTCAAGTCCCTGTGGCCGATCGGCGGCCTCTGGGGCATCTGGAAGAGCATCCAGAGTAAGGATTACTTGCTGCATCGCCGGGCGACGTGGAGGTGGAGGGGAGGAGACGACGGGGTGAAGACGCGAAAAGCGAAGGAGGCGTAGGAGAGAGGCGTGTATGTGTGTGTGTGTGTGTGGCCTTGGTCATTTTGGCGGCACGTGTTGGAGAAGTGCACACGATTTACGCTTCTTATAGTCACGACATTGGGTGTCTAGGTGGGTAGGTAGGTAAGGTAAGGACTATACTACTACTTACCTTACGTATGTATACCTAATATATAATAGTATACTCCGATTATGGCCATACTTTCATATGGAGGTCAGATATTTACGATATTAAATATTTTTGTGAAAGCCGTTACTGTTTAATATATCTCAGCTTCCCCTATGATAATAGACGATTGTATGTAATCGTTATAATTAATGACACTCAAAGTCAATTGTATTGAGAGGATTTATAAGAAAGATTAGACAATTTTGCTTTGAAAGCAATTATACCTTAATAGCAAGGCAGTATATATACTCCAACATCGACAATAGAAGGACTATTTGTCTTACAGCTTAAATGCCAAGCCAACAACTGAGGAATGAAATCAGTCATAACACAAGATGACATTAACCATATATCATAGCACGATAGTGTCATACACATTACTCGATCGTCAACTATATCATGTCTCGAACGCAGTTGTTCGGCTCTCTATCGGCGTCTTCATTAAGCTTTTCATGCGAATCATCACAGGAATTATTCCTAGTATATACAAGTCGGGCAATCGCCAATCGTCACCCAACCCTATTAGTAGCCCCCTTATTTCACAATCGTCTTCCATGCTGTCTGTATACATGATATTCGTGCCGTAAGCCTTAAGTCTAGGAATCGCCAACCACACCAGTCTAGCTAGTATCCCGGCTGATTAATACCTGTCTATATAGGATGTAGATCGCATTTATTAGTTTTCCGTTTTTATTTATTCCTTGATCGAGTAGGTTCGCTTGAACATGTCGTCGACCTTTTCAAGGTAGTAGGTGCCACTAGCCAGAGTGGACGCGTCACCTTGAGGGGTGTAGTTCTTTTGTAAGTGAGCCTTGTGACGCAGCTCGCAGAACTGAAGAAAAAATTATTATTAGTCTAGGTATCATCGAGATTGAATGGTTTTGCAACTTACAGCTTCGTATGTCTCAGGAGGGACAGCCCGCCTGGCATCTAACTTGTTCTGGATATCCAAAACCTTGGCAATCTGTTCCGTGCTTCCGTTAATACGCACCGATAGGAAACTGGCTGCGAGACCGGAGCCGTAGCTGAAAAGTCCGATACGCTTTCCCTGAAGGGTAGCGCTATCAACGTAGGAAATGATGCTAGCCAGACCGCCCCACAAGCTAGCAGTGTACATGTTACCACAGTTGGTAGCCACTTGAATAGAGGGGCCAACACGCTCGTTGAAGCGCTTCTTGGTAAGAGCCATGAAGGTCTTCTCGACCACCTTGTCGGACAAGGATTTTTTGTAGTCCATATCTCGGATGTCGCCAGGTACCTCGGCAAAGGCAGGGCTATCAGGGTCGGCAAGGTAGTCGTGGTACAAAAGACGTGCGTAGGACTTCTGGACGACCTTGCACGTAGGAGAGTGGAAAGCCAAATAGTCGAAACGGTCAAGGGCCGTCTTGGTTCCGTCAGCGGCGGCGGCACCGTTTCCGTTTCCGTTAGCATGACCATTTGCTGCGTTCTTTAGCTGAGCCTCCCGCTTGCAATACGCTCGGTAAGCAGCGTCGAGGGCTTCCATGTAGCAGTTAACCGAGTAGTGGCCGTCAACGTACGGGTACTCGCTGGTAAGGTCAGGCTTATAGAAATCATATACGTGCTGCATGTATGTTCCACGCAGACCAGCATCGACAACGATGGGAGCGTCAGGGCCGATCAGCAGGGCAATGCAACCGGCACCACCGGTCGGCCTGGCGTTACCCTTGGCGTAGAGAGCAATATCGCCAGCCACGACAATACCGTCTCTTCCGTCCCAGCCGGAAGATTCCATCCAGTTGACAGTGTTGAAAAAAGCGTTGGTGCCACCATAGCAGGCATTTACGGTATCCACACCCTCAATGTTGGTGTTTTCGCCGAAAAGCTGCATTAAGACAGACTTGACAGACTTGGACTTGTCGAGGATAGTCTCGGTACCGACCTCGAGGCGGCCGATAGAGTTAGGGTCGATGTTGTAGTTCTTCAACAGCTTGGAGGTGGCAGTCAAAGCCATAGAGTAGATGTCTATAGTAGCGGGCAATCTTAGCACACGTGCAAGAAACGCTCAAGTCTCACAATGGCACAACTAACCTTCTCGATCATCGCAGAAGGTCATCTTGGTCTGACCAAGACCAATGGTATACTTGCCAGCGCTAACATTGTCGAACTTCTCGAGTTCGGCTTGCTCGACATACTGAGGACCACCGAGTGTCAGTAAGGTGTTCTTTTTTTTTTTTTCAGGGTCCATCGGTAGTGGGGATGTTGGAGGGGAAGGTGAAGATGGGTTTGGGGAATACGGTATCTTACCTGGCTAGGGAAGTAAAGCTCGATGGCCTTAATGCCAATGTTCTGAGGACGGGAGGCCATGATTTCGAACGACAATGGGGGGGAGGGGGTATCGTGGTGGTGAGGCTATAGAGAAAGTTGTTCAGGTAAAGAAAATATTCGAAGCCAACGAGTGTATATATCTATCTGTGGGAAGCGGGTAGTAGTTATTAGTGTTTATTGGCACAACAATATTTGGTACAAGCATGTGGCAGGGTTTGAATTCGGAAGGCTGGATTCACCGCCAATTTGGCAATGGAACCCAATGCAAGCAGACAGGGGCAGACCCGAGCATTTGTTTGCGACTCTCAGTCTGGAATTGCATGTGTGTCGATCCAAGTGGGGGAATCTGGAAGGGAATCGTTGTAGCCCGCCAGGGGTGTTTATTTTTTTTTATTTTATTAATTTTTTTGGGAGGGGTCAAAAAGAAAGCTGGTTCTGTTGGTGGTGAACTCACCTATCAGCTCTTATCTAGAGTAGTATTAACTAACGTAGTAGTATTATGAGGACGGCTTTGCCACGAGCTGATGATACAGCACCACTCTCCTATTATATGTCTATCTCTTTTGGGCCGGAAAAAAAAGGAGAAATGAACGGATAGCATGAGACGAAACCAAATTATAAAGATGGTCAACAAAATTCTTGTTGATTGATACTCCAGGGAAAAGAAGAAGAGGGGGGGGTTAAAAAAGGGGAGAGAGAGAAAAAGCCTAGGTACCTAGGTACATGTACCTAGCCTTCGTCTCCCAACCTGCAGCTGCGTGTCGTACCTTACGTACTGCTACTACCTTAGGTAGGATGTAGCTAGACTTTGTTGGCAGAAACGTTTATACCTAGTGCGCCCCGCCAAAATTTAAGTTTCAAGTACAACTGGCAACTACCAAAGTAGCCCTTCAAGCCTACGTGTATGCGATTGTACATGCGTTTCCAATTCGTTTACTTTTTAGTCACGATAAAGAAACGGGCGCGTAAAAAAACGCCGCCGAATTTTGTTACCTCAAATGTCGAAGCCTTACATTAGCACATACGTGTGTAGTTTCTAGCGAATAATTCCCAAAAAGAGCACATCACGGAAAATACCTAACCTACCTAGGTACCTACCTTAGGTAGTTACCAAATTTCAACTGAGGTCTATGTTAAGTTGTAATTATGTGGCGTATAAAAGCATTCCCGTAGGTACCTGGCCGAGAGTCTCATGTCGAGTGCCCGTCAAGTTGCATGAGTAGGTATACCTACCTGTACCTAGGTAGTTCTCTAAACTGATAAGTTGCCGTAACTGATAGGGACGCCACTTCCAAAGTTTGAAAAGATCTGCAACATCGATAAACATGTGGTTCCAAGTAGTTTAATTATGTGGGTACCTACCTCCTAACTTGAATATAAGTCCGCATCCGTTTCATGTTTTATACATAGGCAGTACGACCTACTTAGCTTCTAGCTTCGGAAGACTAGACGACGGCGTGGCTTACATAGCACATGGCTAGTTGCAGATTTAGTACCCTATATTTTGTTTTATGTAAGTAGTATCACCAGCCACGCCGGATCACATCGCTTTCTAATTGTCCGGATTGTCTAGGTACCTCATTGAGGTCTGTACCTATTGTACTACTTCCAATTCGTCATCTACCTCAATCTTTATTTCCCTACAACTTCCCAACAGTAACATTGAATATAAGACTTCCCTTCTAATAGACAGATAGACAAGCCGTCTTTCGTCATTCAGCTTATGAATCAATTTGTTGAATTATCAACAGATCAGATCTAGTACCACAACGCCGGGCTTCGCTTCAACACCAGACTTTTATACTCCAACGGCACACACTACCCAAGTAGGTAATGTGCACAGCATATATGACATATATCTGCGTGTTACATTGATATATGTACCAAAGACTCGATTTTCCAGAAGCGCACCTAAGGTATCTAATGTCCATTCATCGTGCCGCTTTATGCAAAATACTACTATCCCGTAGGCCATCCACAAAACGCCACCCTCGGATATATATCATAGATAGGGTATATACACACTATCTTCAAGGCTCGGCGCTCGATGGCGTTACATAGCCCGAATCTGGGCTCTCATGACTTGGACTTTTCTCAGCTTTCAGCTCTGACGACTTCTCAACCGATGATTTATCGCTTTCGGCATCACTCTTCTTTTGGTCGGCTGCTTCGGACGAAGCTGAACTGGCTATTGGTTCTGCCGTCTTCTTCTCACCCTCCTTTTTGGCCTCTTCCGCCTCCTTATCCTTCTCCTCCTTCTTTTCTTTCTCTTTTTTCTCTTTCTCTTCCTTCTCCTTTGCCTCTGCTTTCCGTTTCTCTTCGGCCTCCTTGAGCTCCTTCTCTTTGCGGTCTTTCCGAGTTTGTGTAATGAATTCGTCTACGTTCGCAATAGCATCTTCAGCGCTGCGCTTGTACTTCATGAGATACCCTTGGATTTCCGCAGGACTGAATTCGTGTGCCGGCATCTTAGCAGAAAATTCATCTGCTAAGGCATTCACACGAGCATCATCAGCTGCTCGCTTTCTGGCCTTCTCTGCCTCGAGTTTTTCTCTTTCATCCGGATGGATAGGTGCGTCTGCAGAGTTGTCGGGGCCCTCATCACCATCTAAGCTTGCAAATATGGCACGGAAGATGGCCGATATCATTCCTTCGTCTGCTAGGCCAAATTTCACGATCATATCAACACGCCCAGGGCGGATTAACGCCTTATCCAGCTTTTCGAGGTGATTAGTAGTCATAATCAATACACGACCTTCCTGAGAGGCAACACCATCTAGGATATTGAGCAATCCGGATAAGGAGAGCCTCCCGTTACTGTTGTTTCCGTTGCCTGTAGTAATTTGGCCGGGAACCATATCCGAATTTTCATTTGACTGATTCTGGATTTCTTCGCGAGTATGAGTAAGACCAGCCGTGTCGATATCCTCGAGGAGCACAACGCAGCGACGAGGAAGCTCAGCAAACAGGGACGCTAGACTCTCTTCGTTTGCTGTGATGGAGCTCAGACTAACGATGTAAATCCTCATCTTGAAAAATCCGGCTAGAGCAAGGCTGAGCGAGCTCTTGCCTGTGCCAGGAGGACCATATAGCAGGTAACCACGCCGGTATGGAATACCCCTATTTGCATACCAACGCTGTGTTGCAGGGCAGAGATAATCGGCAACATCATCGATGAGATTTTGCTTCGTCTTCTCGTTTAAGATCACCGTCGAAAAAGGACGAGAAGCACGAGACATACACCTTTGCCAGGTCGGCTCAGTAGATGCTGGCCTAGATGTTCCGCGGTATATCTGGGTCTTCCGCTCATCTTTTTCCAAGTACATTTGACGGGCTTCCAGGAGAAGCTCCTTTAGAATCCAGGGGTTCCGGCCAAAGCACGAAATAGATATCTCTTCGCGTTCGCTAACAAGCATAAAAGAGTTTTGCTCTCTATTCGCTGTCCGGCGAAATAGAAGAAAGCGACCCCGATACCAGAAGTAGTGACTACCAAAAGAGGGAGTGTATGCCAAACCCTTCTTTTTTCGTGCATGGGTTGTTTCACCAGTCTCTTCCTCCTCCTCCTCCTCGTCATTGTCGAACCATAAAAACCAGCTTCGAGAGTTCAGGTTGGTGTTGACAACAAATCGTCGTGCACCCCGAGAGAACTTTTGCTTGGCTACCCAGGCCATAAGGATGTTGTAGATCTCGTCATCTGTTCGGATGTCGACAACAGACATAAGATGGGACTCGACTTTATCCCACAAGTATGAACTTACGTAGTTCCATACGAGTGTCAAGGCGCCTATAACAAGTAACAGTGGGATATATACGTTAAGGTCGATGTGAAGGTACTTGTGTACCGCGCCAGCGAAGACGGAAAATCCAGGAAAGAATATGTCGAGTATCGCTAACTGGGGCGACTGCGTAGTCCCAAAAGCGGAAGTTGGACCGGTGGACTGATTGGTCCAAGCAAACGGCTCTTCAGGAGTCGCCATGATGGTCGACAAGAGACCTAGCGATAACGCCTGACCAGGAAAGATAAGTGAGAAGCTGAGGACTGACAAGATTGCAGGACACAGCGAATTATGACCTTGTTCCGATGTGACTCTCGTTTATCCCGGGTTCTAAAGGGGTGTTTATGTTTGTATACGAGATCACTGTTGCTGCTAGAAGAAATTTGCCTGTGCAAGGACGTGGCAACGATGGAAGTTTATATCCATCTCACATTCTCTAAAGCTTGAGGCAACCAAAGGAAAATTTTAATCAAAAATAAGATGCACTCAGCGTTATGACATGCATCTTCCCAATCTGACTCTGAGAGGTGGGAGGAGAGAGGATCCTTAGCCATGAAGGGAATGATTGGTTGACTCAGACCGTAGCGTCAGTTCTTCAGTGGCTGTTAACACTGCACGGAACCAGCAACTGGATCAGAATAGCCGGATGACCAGGGGCGGTGTAAGACTCATCGGCAACCCAAGAATTAGCTGAGCCAAACAAACGGATGCTAAGATACCTACCTAGGTATGCACTGTATGCAGGTCTTGAACTGGTTTAGCAAGTGATGGATCAGGCAAAACCGAGACGTAAATTGCGGCGCGACGACTTAACAGGTACTCATCTTTGAAGACAGGTACCTAATTACAGTTATTAGGTACTTTTACTCGTTCTCTTTTCTCATGACTATCTGAACTTGGTAGCCTAAACTCCGACGATTAGTGAAAGTGAAAGATTTCACTAGGTTTCGCTGATGAGTTAGACAGGCAGACAAGGAACAAGAAGAGAGAAGACTGCCTGACATACGAAACAACAAATTAGAGGCCATTGCTATACCGCCAAGGGCATCCAAGCCTTGAGGATTACCTAGTTGCAGATCGGGTTCACAGTTCATTGATACAACATTTGGCCTTCTAATCCACCCCAAATTTGAGCCTCAACGTCGCTGTCAGCATCTATTTAGTGGCGGGGGTGGCTAGGTACTCCAATCGCGGCTAGAAAATAAAAGAGAAAAAAAAAATATATACTAGGTATATACTACCTAACGACATAATAATAAGAGGCATAAGTAACTAGGTAGGTAATGCATCCTGCATTGAGGTATCAGGTAGTTAAGTCAGCCGACCTAACTTATCAAGCCCAGCTTTGTCGGGTAGACCGTAGGACTTCTCACTTCTCGGGAAGCAACCAACCCAGAACATGAACGGTCGGCAACACATGTACATAGCTTACCTGGCCCGCCTGTCTGCCTATTCGCCTTGCCTTGTTCCCCCGGGGGGGGGGGGGGGGGGGGGGGTGTGTGGCTTGGCTGCCTGTCCTTTATTGAGGGTCCCGTTTTTTCTAAGCCGCGGACAACAATGATGGAGTGAAGAGTTGAGCAAGAGACAGATGGTAGGGTACAGTAAGGCAAGGCAATAAAAATCTGGAGCGGCCCGTACTATGTAAGCGCATGCACGAACTTTTAGGCTCCCATCCGCTCTACTCATTTTTTTTTCTGATCAGGGTCTAATAAATGCAAACGCACTTCACCGAAAAGTGTCTTTCTTTCTTTCTTACTTGCTTCAATGCTTGCATTAGTTTAGTTAGAGGTTAGTTAATTACCTCGGTAACCTAATTTCGTTTTGTTGCCATCAAGAAATGGCACGAGATGACATGACATGACGTTTTCTTTCGTAGGGGTAGTAGAGGTAGGTAGGTATCGAACGGAGTATTGCACGATGCAGTCAGTTTATGCAAGTCGGGAATATACCTTAGGTACCACCTAACCTACCTACCTAAGGTACGCACGCAACGGCATATTTCGGAGTATCGGACTGCTAGTTCAGGTCTCATCTACCTGTATAGCACTGCCTCTTATAAGTCTTTTAACCATAGATTTTAGTCTTTAGATAGTGACTCTAGTTCAGGTCCGTATCCGTGTCAAATAGTAAGACCACGATCCTTACTAGATCAAGCTAGGAGGTAGTTAAAGAGGTATGTAGTAGTATATGGAAACCCAGTCTCCAATGAATCCTTACGGACGTGCATACCCGCCTTCTTCTCCGGACAAAGCCCAGTAGGGCAGGTCTGAATGACTATGACTAACTTGCCAGCTTCCTCACTTACCTCTTCCTTCATCTGGCTTGTCTTTCGAGTCTCGGATAGGCTACCTCCTACCCACCTACTCAGCTTGTCAACCTATTGAGGTTCCCCAGAACTAGAGATACTATTAGTTACGACGGTTGACAACTGGCAATCGCTTACTGCTGCTACCGCTGCTGCTGCGATGACTACCTCCTAACATTTGCTAGCTAACGCGGTGGAGTTTGACAAGAATGAATAGTTATTGAATTTCACTACCTATCGTTTATCCCAGACCCAAGATTTGCTCCTCTGTGCGCCGCTTATTGGGTATATCTTTTTCTTTTTATTTTCTTATTTATTTTCGGTTCCGAGGAGCGACTATTGTCCTCGTATAACTGGTGACTGTTGTTCATCATTATCATCATCATCATCATTGTCTTGTCTGTTGTTTCTGTTGCTGTTGTTTGGTCCTCTGCAATTCGTTGTCGCAGGACTGGTTGGTTGGTTGGCTGGCTGAATAGGTATGACATGGCGTAAATCCATACATGAATACATAAATACAAACCGAACAATTCATCTCCCTCCCTCCCAATAAGAAGTTCTCGTAAACGCCGTGCATACCCAGATTAAAAACAATTTAAATTTTAAAATTAAAAGCAAAAAGCCGCACAAAAGCCGCTAAGTGAAGAAAAAAAAATAGGTAAGCATAGAATAGGAACATTCCAGTCCAATCCACTCCGTAAAACTCCTGAGATCCTAGGTCATCTGTAGGTAGGTACCTAAAATAGGTAAACATCGCAGTAAAGGCGTTCTTCTTTTTTTTTTCTCTTCCCACGCCACTGGCGTCTCACCGGATTAGATTAGATCAGGTAGGCGTGGGCCATTAACAATTTAATCGTAAACACGTACTCCGGGACCGTAGCCGGCGTCGTGGCCCCAGACGGGATCGCCTTGGGGCGGCGGCGGCGGACCGCCAGGCCCGCCGAGCTGGATGAACCCTCCTTCGAACCCAGCGCCCGCGGGTGCAGGTGGTGGAGGAGGGGGAGGGGGAGGACCACCATGAAAACCTGGGTGGAACGGAGGCTGAGGATAAGGTTCCTGAAGGAAGGGCTCCTGCTGGAACTGCTCCTCGTCGTCGAACTGCTGCTCCTGGTGATAGTACTGCGGCTGGGCACTCGCAGGACGCTGCTGGAACCGCGGGTCGGGCTGGAAGTGACCTGGTCTCCCGGGATCCGCATTCGCGCTGGCCATGCTCGAGCGGGAGCTGGAGCGGGAGCTGTGCGTGCTGCTGCGGCCCGGCCGCGCGCGCGAGCTCGTCTGCTGGCGCTTCTTCTTGTAGAACTGGGCGAACGGCCCGCTCAGAATGTGCGCGGCGAACTTCCTGCGCGAGTCGTCGCGGTCGTCGACGTACCGCGTCACGGCGCCGCCTACGCCGTAGAATCCGTAGGGGTCGTCCCTCCAGACGAAGGAGTCGGACTCCGAAATCGACCAAACCGAGTACGCCGAGTTGGCGGACCCGGAACGGCTCGAATAGAACGAGGACGCGTCCGAGCCGAAGGACCCGTTGCGTCGAAGTTCTGGGCGGTGGTTCATGGCTTGTTTGGTGATTGGCAAGCAGGCTTCCTTTTATATCCAAGAATTGCTGGCTTGTAGTCTTGCAGTGGCGAACGTTTGATGATGACAGCCTTGTCCTGGGCTAGAAGGTTGTCTTAGACAAGGATCAACCCTGTAACCAAAACGAAGATATAAGTCTTTGCTCAAAGGTAGGTATATATGTGGTAGGACTGGTCACACTTTGCAAGAGTGGCGAGAGTGTCGCTCGATAGTGTCAAAAGTGAAGAAAAGAAGATAAAACGAGGCAAGAAGTCTTTAAAGTCCGGGGATGGGCGCCTGGTTTGTATACCTAGGGGGCCAAGGGGGGCGACATAAAACACCGTTAAATATCATCTAGGACTGTGTAAGTACAATGTATTATATCTTCTATACGTACCTAACCTAAGTAGATACTAGTAGGCGTGAAGAGAAAATCTATCCTTCGTTAAGAGGCTCACAGGCAGGGTAGAGTTGTCCTGCCTATCAGAAGGGTCGATCGTAGTGCTCGGGCGACGTCTTCCTGCAGGTTATGCGTCCGCTATACGCCGCGATTGGGGATTGGCGGGGAGGAGGAAGCGTGCAGGGAGGATAAGCCACGGTGAACACAGAGATCGATTCGACGGGAATTGGCAGCAAAAAAATAAAACGCTAGCTTAGCTGCAGACGGGTTCCCAAGAGGTAAGACCATTTTTCCGCAATAGTAAAGATGAACATTTCACCAGAGATCCGAGAAAAAGGGGGATCTGTGGACGAGAAAGACTTTTTTCGTGATGCTCTAGGATAACGGCAGCAGCCTCGTTGCTTCACGGCCAGTCGGTGACGTGACGCCCGCTTCAGGATCCCCTGTTTGCCCTGCTTCTCCCTACGGAGGGAATGGGACGCTGGCTTGCATACATAACACATACCTACATACATGACATAGCATGACATGGCTACACCTAAACGACTCGGCTGACTCTGACGAACTAGGACTCGAGAATATCACCTCGCCCCGTTTCTTGGGTTCGAGGAAAATTTGGGGTTTCTGTGGCAGACGAGGATAAATGAAACATCACCAAAGCACCTTCGCCGAAACCACTGACAGACTGAGCCTCATCCGCCCGGCTTGCTAGGTGGAATTCCGGGGAAACCCAGCTCATTCGGGAATAATAGGCCCTCCACTCCCCCTTTCGCCTCGTCCCCCACGCAGTCTTGGTTCTTAGTTCATCCAAGAAGGATTCTTACCACGCCCGAGCGAGCGGGTGGGTGGGTTAATAGAACCAAGATAAGAATGGGGGAGGGAAAGGGGTGAATATCTCCAAGTCATCAAACCCTGAAGATTACATCGCACCAAAATGATTGGTAATTAAAATGCCCCGAAGACACCAAAGTAGGGTAGCCTTTTCGACTTCTGGGGTGCAGTTGGCGACACACGAGAGAAGGCTTCACGATTATGCGACGGTGTGTAGTAGTAGCCTAGCTTACTCTTGCACAAAAGAAAAACAAGCAAATAAAAGAAGAAGAAAAAGAAGGAAAAAGAAAAGTGAAGCTTACCTTGGTTTGCCTTGCATCTTACATCTTACATCGTACATGTATGCGCATCATTCTACATGTTCCGGCCAGGCTTTGGGTCCCTCCGATTTTCGACATGTCAATTGAGCCACGACATTGGTGGTATTTATTTTGGGCGAGGACGGCTTATATGACGAAAGGTCGTATTGCCCACGAAATCAGAGTTGTGATATCTGATATCGTATCTCGTTCTCCGTTCCACTTGCAACTCACTCGCACTCGGGATTATCTTCATTCATTGACGATAACAGTTACATTCAGCATAAATAAACAATCTCAGCCATTCGGATTAATTGGTAACACAACCTCTTACCTCATCGTAATGCTTAATCTGAACAACATATCATGAAGGGATGACAACTATATCCGCATAAGCCACCATTTATAGCGAAGCCTCCTGTTTGTCAGTATTAGGCTATCATCATTTTGCTCTGCTTTGGCGGTCGTATACCTCCCCTTACACGACCGCAAAGCTCAAGCAAAACATTAGCAGCCCACTCGAAATCCGAGCGGTCGAGATAGATTTGGCTGGAGATCCTAACCCAGAACGCGCCGGCGTAGAATCTCGTCGCTATGAACGTCTCGTATTCTTCCACAGTCATTTTCGTAATCCAATCAGCTATTGCTTGCCCATCTCGGGCTAGAACTTGACCCGTATGTTTCTCCTGTGGTCTTTCTGCTACTACGTCCAAGGGTAGTCTCACGTTAGTGAAGAAAGAATCTCGAAGAGTTCCCGCTCGGTTCTCGAGAACTTCTGTTCCCATGATCGCCGCCATCAATTCGCCGCCTTCTTTGGCCAGGTTCACGCCGTACTTGCGCACGTTCTCCTCGCCGCCGCAAACTTGGTCTCTGAATTTAAGTGCTTCTGTCACACAGATGTACGGAGTAGTATCAATGGTGGATACTTTTTCAAACAACTTGACAAAATAGTTTCTCTCAGACGTCTCCGTTCTGGATTCGACTGGTTGATAGCCTTCGCCGGTGGGGTAGGACGTCTTAATTAGAGTCTGATTTTGATAAGGTACGTAGAGCACCGTGCATCCACGTGGTACCATAAGCCACCTATAAAAAGGATTTCAGCTTGCAGAAGGTCTCAGAACTAACGGTGGTTATGTATGAGGTGGCTAAAGCGTTGCATAAGAGCGCTTAGGAACTATCATGTAAGACAACGGATGAACTCACTTATAGCAGTTGGTAATGAAGAAATCTGGTCCAACACGAGATGTGTGTCGCAAATCGATATGGCCTATCCCATGCGCACCATCTATGCAACTCAGAATTTCATATTCTCTGCATATGGGCACAAGTTTTTCCCACGGGAAACGTACTCCAGGAAAGGTGAGGACAGTGTCAAACAAAGCCAGCTTAACCGATTTGCCGTGGCTCTTGACCTCGAGGATTGCGGAGCGAAACTTATCGAGGATTTCTTTATCCTCAAGCGGGTATACTAACTCAACGCAATGTCCCCTAACTCCGGTAGTCTCTTCTAGAGACTGGACCGTCTTGTGACATGCGTCGTATATCGTACTAAAATATACTATGACGTCGCCATCGCGATAGGCCAGGTTCCTCAGGACGGTATTGATTGCCGTCAATGCGTTAGGGACAAAAACAACTTCGTCTGTCTCTGCTCCCAAGAGCGGGGCAACAGCTTCCCTTGCTTCCCGCAGAAGTTCAGGATATACAAAACGTATGAATGTATCTGGCCTCTCCTCCGTTTCGCGCTGCAGCCGCAGCTGATGCTCTCTAACACACGAGGGGAAAGATCCGAAGGATCCGTGGTTTAGCGGAGTGTACGAAGGAGCAAAGTTGAAGTGAGCTTGGCGCATTTGCTTCCCAAAGGATACCATCGCCGGTGTTATTGATGGCTCATCGTGAGGCGTTTCCATATTGTAACTTAGACTCACGTGGTCTCGATAGTGAAGAGTTGTGGTAACATTCAAGCTTGATATTTCTGACTGCGACTCGGGTGTCCAAGTGGATGTTGAAACTACTATTCAGAGCAGCTCACGCCATGATCATTGGCTAAGGCGTGAATGATGTAATCAACCATAAGCATCCTATACTTGGTATGCGTGTCTGGGCGTCCCAAACCGACGTCGGCTTATACAGAACTGCACTGAATCACACTGAACTACACTGAATTACACAAGCTTGGTCTCACCAAATATAGGAATATTCATGTTTAAGAGGTAGATCCTTAACCGCCACAACTTGCCGTGGACGAATACGACTTAAGATTGTTGCAGAGCTTTCAGCAGGTTTTCAGCAGGTGCTATAGGAATGGGGCTTATTGGTGGAGGATTTGTGAGCTGTAGCCATGGCATTAGAAATCAAAAAGAAAAAGAAAAAAAAAAGAAGGAAGGAAAATATGAGGTATACCTGGTAAGGTAACCACATGTGTTCAAAGTTCCCGGGTATATTCGACAACCTAGGTAGGAAAGTACAAATACTACCTAACATCTAAACATGGAAGGTACCAAGATCTAGGTAGCTAGCGTGGTTTTTAAGGAAACTTTAATACATCGGACTCCCCTTCCTATTCCGTACGGGAAACGACGTGCCGTGTACATAAGGAGATCGATATATTGTCCCTAGTAACCTTGGTTTGATGCATCACATACTATGGAACTTGGCTTTTTCAGTGACCTCCCACTCCACCACGTAAAAGTTATGATGCATTGTGTATAAGGTAGCAAGAATACCTAATGTATGTGCGTTAGTTATTGAATCTTTATTGTCAGGCTAGGTTAGGTTAGGTATGTGTCTAGATCGTATTAAGCTTTGTTTATATCACTCAAGTAAATACCTCTATATGCATACCTTAGGTAATTGAGAGTCACCAAGCGTTCCTGCTTTTCGTTTTCTGTAATGCCCAGTTAGTTATGCATTAGCAGGCGCCTAAAGACGCTTGACCCGCTTCTAGGGAATAAGTGCCGGATCGCCGCCAACCTGCATCAACTATCCAACTGGTACCTATGAAGCTTCTTGTCCTACATGGATACCATTTTAAACTTTATTTCTTTGTGGCTACCAAAGGGAAGCCAACTGCACGATGCTAGCTATATCGTGCCATATCGTGCTTATCATGCCGATTGTGTCGTATAAGAGCACCGTAGGTAGCTCTTTGATGGAAAGTTCCGAGCAAATGGCATTGACCGTCCGTCACTCCAGCACGCATGGAGGAGCATTTGCCACAATCGATACATATAGTATTTAAATAATCAGAACGAAGAAAGAGAACGAGAACAAGAAAACGAAAAAAGGTCCCATGCTTGACTCCACTTCGTCTGGAACGCTAGAAGAATACTATGTGGTAGGTATATCGTCCGGTTGTATTATTGCTAATACCTTAGTCTGCACCCAACCGAGATCCTACCCGCACACCCCCTCGCATTTTTTCTTTATTGTTCTGTCTACGGCCTTCGTGCCGTGCGTCGTCCCGGGAGTATTCTCGCAACACAAAATAGCCTTAACTGGTTGTAAGGAATATGTGGTCTCCGGGACATATTACCGTCGATGCAGGCCACTTTTTAATTACTTACACATAATATCCTTCTGGTGCTATCTGGCAGCGGCATGGTGAATTCCGATGGATGAGAGATCTAAATTCGAACGACGAAAAAAAATGAAGAAGAAAAAGAAACCTCTGGGGAACTCTCTCTGACCTGTCAAAATGAGGTGCCATGGTCTATGATCCATGGTTTAAGGCTTATGGTTCGTAGCTCGTGGCAGCGACACTCACCACTGGACTCTGGAGGATGATATGAACGGGGCTATGGTTAAAGACACGGCTCTCGACTTCTTAAACTCTCCCCGTGCCCCTTTGTCCTTCTGCCTTCGCACATTTAACAATAACCTAAAGTGCCATCGCCAAGAGATCAAATGGCGCACCGATGGTGATGAGGAAGGAAGAGCACATGGGGCGAGGCCAACCGATCGACCCGGTTACTCCTCTTAGTAGATTTCGATATAATATAACTTTACGTATAAAGAGAGATCAACTATGAGGTAGTTGGTATGACCGGTATGTGTGGTATGTGAATGGATAGTAATAGTATAACTGGGAAAAGGTACAGGTAGGTACATACCGTACATGTTCAGTTATATGTGTGTACCTAGCGGGCCAATGAGGGTTTAGGTTGGCACCTATGACTCCCTCGAAGGTACGGCACTAGGCATTGAAGTCTTTGCTCAGGCTTGCCCAGTGCCCACCCCTCCTAGAAGTCCGAAACTCGCTAGTCCCATTATCGGGCTTCTGATTCGCGGTGGCACTACTAGGGGGCCTACATAGTGCTGGGGTTCGGCACAAGGCCAGGAAATCCACTAGGAACTGCACTAGGAACTGCACTAGGAACAGTAACAGACAGGAACTATTGTTTTCTACTCGCCGGGTTTTGGGGGTTTTTATTCACTTGTCTTACAACACGGACAACGGACAACGGACAACTTGCAATTGGGATTTTGGGATTCTTGAATCGACCGGACTCGATAGAACCTCACAACTAGCGAAGAAACATCACGAAACAGGCCGGCACATTTTTTTTCGTCCACCTACCCGATGATCTTCTGGGCATAGGATCGTCGTTAGCCGTGCTCCTGATGCTGCACTGGCATCTCTGCCCATTCCTTGCGCGTAAAACACCAATTCCCTCGCATCACCACCGGCATGGGGACTTTCGACGACAGTAAATCGTCCGTATTGACCCGCGGCTCCTCGCTGAGAGCATCTGCGAGGCTTTCTACCTCTCAAGGAGACGATGACGACTATGACTTGCAGGCCATGGCAGTAGCCGACGGATTTCACCCAGTAGTAGATGCGACAAACACGCAAATCCCAAGATCCGCGACGACGCCGCAAGATGTACCGATGGCTCAAATACCACCACCGCGTCCATCAAGTATTACAAAACCTCGTCGATGGAGCGGATCTCTGGCTTTGCAAAACGACGGGTCGCCGTCTGAGTCGGATAGTGGTAGGTCGTTAAGTAGAGTCTCGAGCGGTTCCACCGTGTCGCCGTTTGTTGACTCTGAAGACCCGTACGACGGTCCATCCGGTCCTTCTCACCCGTATCAGATGTATCCCCAGGACGTTCGAGTAGTACGAACGGCAAGCCTAGCGACAACGTCGACTGCACCTGTTTCTGAGCGGTCGTACAATGGTCCTCGCGGGCCGGCGCATCCGTACGGCATGTACCCGCAGAACACCGTTCCTACTGCTGAAACGGGTGGAATATCTAGCAGGCCAGTACAAGCGGATATTAACGTCGGTTTCCCTGGAACGACGGACAATTACCAGAGAAGAATTGGACCGGATGGAGAGGACGTGGCCGATTTGATTGGTCCTGATGGCCATACGGAACAGCTACCCCCTTACACAAGATACCCGGAAGAAGCGTATACTAGAAAGGCATTAGGAGTCGAACTACGGCCGGCGCCTGTGCAGCCAATGCTGGCCATCCCGGGCGCCGGAGGAATCGGAATGGCTACTCGAAATCCCGAATTCGCGTCTACTGAGGATCTGGGCAGGTTATCTTCACCTCAATCTAGACAGTCTATTAGAAGTTTTGCATCTGAGACCAGCCGGAATGAATTAAACACCACCACTACACATGATACTACACATGATTCGGAAATCATAGAGGAAAAAGAGTCACCGAAGGGTTGGCATTTTACTGCGAAAAGGAGGGTATGGGGTATTGTTCCATGCTGGGCTATTGTCTTGGCTGCCATTGTTCTCGTCTTGATGGGAGTTATTCTCGGCGCTGTCATTGGGACTCTACTTCGCTCCGCTTCGAAGAATAAATCACACCAGGATAAGTAAGGGACTCCTTCTGGTTTGTATTATTTGAGTTTCAAATGCTAATTTTATGCTTAGGCCGCATTTACCAATAATGAATCCGGGCAACTGGGATACAGAACCCCTTAGCACCCTACCCTCTGATTTACCCCCCCTACAAGAAGGGGATTTTTCCCTTCCTCTTCGGAATAGTCGAATGTCTAATACCTGCTTTAGCGACTCGACCTTAGCTCAAGCGTGGAACTGCGACCTCTTCTTCTTCCAGCTTGGCATGAAAATCAGGAGAATACCTGGTCAACCGGAAACGTCCGACTATTCCCTCCAGTTTTCCTACAATGACAGCGCCACCTTGCACAACAATATGTACCTTTGGGGGATGCAACCACCTGAATTAACTGACGTGAGACTGAAGCTTGTCAATGATCTACGTGAAAGCCCTCGAGGCCCGGCGTGGAATTTCGAAGTTGCCTATAACAAAACCGTCATTGTGCCTGACCAGGCTCTGACAACTAACACATCCTCTTCCTCATCTATTAAAAACCGCCGGCGGACGTTGTATGGCGGTGGGCCCAACCGCAAAGGTGCCCAAGTCGGAGATCGTATATGGATATGCCACTGGGACAATACCATTTTAGAGGCTTTTATCTACGCAAATCAGAGTAACAGTATCAGGCCGATGACAAGTCCCCCGTTGCCCGCAACGACTGTGGGCATCTCTAGTGGATTAACCACAACATCTAGCGCCGCCGTCACTGGACCTCCGGGGGAAATTATTGAAAACGGCGGCGAGCTAAGACCCTCTGACATTTTCAATGGCGGACCCCAGGATCACCATGCAACTACCGCGAGTTCAGATAGTACCCCGAACCCCACCATTACTTCTTCAACTCCTACACCCAGTGGTATATCTGACCAAGATTTCCCCATGCCTAAGAATTATCCCCCCGTATACCCCCGGGTCATTAAGGTCGAGGAGCATCGTAATACCGGTCCGTCGATCCCCAAACCTTGGTGCCGCCAGTTTCAGATCAATAGCGACAACAGAGCAGAAGCAGTGAAAGTAAATGGAAAAGACGTTGATATTATTATCGACGAAGATGAAGGAGAGTTTGGGCCAGGACCCTTGAAAGACATCATTATCGAGCGCCACCTGGAAGACGGTCGCAGCATCAAAATGGGAAGCGATATAAGCGATTGCGGCTGCATGTGGTGGCTCTCCTGAAGCGTGATGAATTATATACGATGTCAAAAAAGCTCTTTTTTTTTCATTTCTCAACTCTTCGAGCGACTTTTTGAGCGAAGAGAATACGAATTTTCTCTTGTTAATACCTAGCATGATTATCTGGAAAAGAGGGGCGCATATACGTTCTGGCGTTAACGGGAACTTGAGGTTTGCACGGCAAACGGTATTTATATTATCCATCATTGGCTTCCGAGGGGAAGGGGAGGGAGACGGGGAACAAAATAAGCGGGTAAATTTCTATTTCCGCTTCTCCGTCAACCCCTTTTCACACTTATTACTCACGGGTGCGTTTCTGGGCTACGGCGTTGGGATGGGTATACAACCTGATGAGTGAGAGTGAGATGCGTTTTCCTTGCTGCGACTATTGATAGGATTTAGGATTTGGGGAGCGGCATTTCCTCACATACACATATAAACATCTAACTTCAACCATACATCTGCCATATATATATACTTTATATATATATTATGCTATAAGGTAGTTATAGTTATATAGGTCATCTATCGAGATACTTGGTACAGACAATATTGGCGGACACTTTTTGTATATTATATAGGTAAACATTGAAGCGATGAACTTAGGAGCTAATGGTGTAGGGCATTGGTAATTCGTGAGTATGACTGGATCCGTATGTTGTGTACATACGGTTGTAGTAGCAAATGAATTAATGATATTTGACTAGATGTCCTACCTCACACAAGAGAGAAATGGCTTATATACATATAATGACAACATGAGAAAATGCTGCAATTAAATTAAATTAGTGCGTACCTAGCTCTTCTACTCGATAAGACATATTATTGTCGAATATATTAGTAGCTACCTATCTAGGTTAAGTAGGTAGTATTAATGGTATTTCGTATAGAGGTATTGAAGCAGAAATGGCTATAGTCGCTTATACTCTTTCTAATAAACGGGGATAGTTATTAGTTTCTATCATCTTATATACTTTTCACTAACAGCAATAGTAGTGTTTTGGACATGACAAAAAGGGGTATCTTGTATTTATCTAGCTTCATAGTTCTAACTAATAGGTTACCTAGGTAGGTTTCATGATTTCATGTTCTGTTGTAACTAACTAATCTAAACTCGTCTGTTTTCTTTGAGTTTTCAAAAGCCATTCCCGTAGCAATAGTCCCCCTCTTCTCGGCTACTAGACGCCTGAGAACGTAGTTCTTGTTTTATTAGTATATGTCCCCAAAAGGGGGGTTGGGTTATTGGTCGTGTCGGCATCACTGTCGACTAAGCGCTCTGCTGGGACTTTTGTAGTCCCGTAGCTTTGCCTACTCGAACACTGGCGGCTATGCCGGTCCCTAACGACAACAGGGCCATGTTGCGGTCATCGAATATGGGATATAATAGTAGTAGTGCAACATCAAGAATCAGCATCACCCTGCTCCTTTCCCTCAGACTCTTTCCCTTTCCCTTTCTCCTGTCCCTTCCCCTCCCCTTCAACACCCGTACTCGAAGCGCTCATCTCCCCCGCTAACCCATCCAAAAAGCTCTCCGCCAACTTCTCCGCGCGCCTCTCTCCAATCTTCTTCCTCCGCTCCTCAATCTCCCTCCTCCTCCGGTCCTTCTGTTCCTCCCTCTCCCTCCTCGCCCGCTCCGTCCTCTCCCGCTCCCGCTCCAGCTCCTCCATCTGCCCCCTCCGCACCTCCGCCTCCTGGCTGAACTGGTAAAACCCGACCCCCTTCGTCCGTATCTCCGCCCGCCCGTCGAAGTGCGTGTCCGGCGGCGGCGTCGGCGACTTGTCCCGCTTCGCGGCCAGATCCGCCATTTTGCTCAAGGTGTCGTCCTCCGGGTTGAACGCCCCCGACTGGATCACGTCCCCGAATATCAGCCGCTCCGGCGCCTTGACGGGCTTCGCCGCCATGCTCTCGAGCTCCGCGGCCCCGAGCGCCATGCGCTGGCGCCGGCGGTCCAGGCGCGCGACTTCGGCGCGCGTGGCGCGGCGGGTCCGGCCGAATTCGTCCTTGTACTCGACCATCTCCTGGTCCACTTCGTCGTCGTCGTCATCGTTATCCGTACCGGAACTCGAGTACGCGTTGTTGGTGTTGTTGTTTTCGCCCTCGGGATGCCGCTCCGCCCACTTCCGATCGAAGTCCACCAAGGGGGCTGCTTCGCCCTCCTTCGCGATGTAGTCCCCGCGCTTCATGGCCGCGTACAGCCGGGCCTTCTCCTCCATCTTCCGCCGCGCGCGCGCGAGGTCGTGTTTCTCGTCTTCGGTGCCGCGGACGTCTTTAAGTTGGAGCTTTGCTCCTCCTGCTGCTCCGCTGTTACTGCCATCTTTATCCGTGGGGGCCGCCGCTTTCCGCTTCGCTTTTACGGAGAATATGTCGTCTTTGTTTTTGTTAGGGCGGGGGCGACCGAACGCCGCTGTGGAGGAGGAGGCTGCTACTGATGATGACGGGTCGGAGGTGGAGGTGGAGGTGGAGAGGAGGGAGGTCAGTTGTGAGGCGAAGTCGAGGGAGCTGGAAAGCGGGATCTCCTTCTTTTGCCGTTTGGCGGGACGTTGCCCGTATAGGTTCGGATCTTGCGGCATTCTAACTAAGGCAACTAACAGATACCTAATTAAAACCGGGATTGTATTATACGCGAAAGTCGATAAATTCCACGGGGTGTCGGGTTCTGGTTGTTCGGGATGTGAAAAGAAAAAAGAAGTGTTGTAATAGCTAATGCCGTTTGATGAAGTGAGGGATGGCGCTAGCAGCCAGCTTATACGTAAGATTAGGTACCTTAAACACCTAACGTAGTACCTATGTAGCTTCCCATGTTCCAATTGCCCCACTTGAGTCCACTATATTTTATACTATGGAGGCCCTTCAAATGCCCCGCGACAAACCGCAATCGGCCTTGCGTCTTCATAAAAATTACCCCACGTCCCGACTGAAAGCTTGCAAAATATTAGGTACCACCGCCTACAAGTTGAAGCACAAGTTTCTTCGAAATATAACGATTGTCTAAACTAACAGTATGGCGGCAACTAACAAGGTATTTGTTGCCATTATCGGTGAGCTACGAATTGAAAAGAAACAGTTCAATCGGTCCAATTGGCTAATCTATTTACTGTTCAAAAGGCGCTGGAGGGGTTGGAAAGTGCTTCCTTTCCCAATTTGAAGCTCTCGCCAAAAGACGACCGACCCCCAAGTTGAACCTCTGCTATATTTCGACCAGCAAGAAGGCACTTTTCAATGGCGACTACTCCGTAGCCACCGAGAACGTTCTTCAGGAACTCGCCGCTTCGACTAAGTCGCCCTTGGACTTGCCCCAGGTGGCCGATTACCTAGCTGCGGCACCGTCGAAGGTTATTCTTGTGGACAACACTAGTTCTCAAGATGTAGCTGATAGCTATCCTCTCTTTTTAAGCCGTGGCATCAGCATCGTTACACCAAACAAGAAGGCCTTCTCGGGTTCTTACAAGCTATGGCAAGATATCTTCACGGCAGCTGCTACGTCCGGAGCTAAAGTGTACCACGAATCCTCTGTCGGAGCTGGTCTCCCTGTTATCTCGACGCTCAAGGACCTTGTGGAGACTGGCGATGAGGTGACTAAGATTGAAGGTGTATTCAGCGGCACAATGTCCTTCCTCTTCAACTCTTTTGCTCCGGTCGAGGGTTCTGGTGGCCAATGGTCTGCCGAAGTCAAGAAGGCCAAGGAATTGGGCTACACAGAGCCAGACCCTCGGGACGATCTAAACGGACTTGACGTGGCTAGGAAGCTGACAATTCTCGCGCGATTAGCCGGCCTCCCTGTCGAATCGCCCACCTCATTTCCCGTGCAGAGTTTGATCCCGAAGGAATTAGAATCTGTCGCCAGTGGTGACGAGTTCTTGCAGAGACTGCCCGAATTCGACTCTCAGATGGAGGAGACCAAATCCGCAGCGGAAAAACAAGGCAAAGTGGTTAGGTTCGTGGGAAGTATCGACGTAGGTGCCAAGGCCGTCAAGGTCGGACTTGAGACCTTCGACAAATCGCACCCAATTGCGGCCCTCAAGGGAAGCGACAACATTATTAGCTTCTACACCAAGAGATACGGCGCAAACCCTCTAATCATACAAGGCGCAGGCGCCGGAGGAGAGGTAACGGCAATGGGGGTCACCAGTGATCTGATCAAAGTACTGTCCCAAATATCGTAGTGGAGGAAGAGATGATACGAGAATTTATCCATGTTATATTGTATTGTATACTGTCGTCGTGATTATTATTTGTTGTAGCGAACTATGTATTTTTGGGGGGGGCCTAGCCGCTGGCCTGACCCGAGTAAACGGTACGCCTCTGACTCGTAGTAGAGTTAGGAGCCAAAGCTGTGGCGGACCCAATGTCATTTCCAGGCGATGTTGGATTAGCGCTACGGCCGGTAACCTTGCGCGAGATGCGATTCGTTCGCGAGGCTGTCTGGGGCTGAGGTTGGTGCAGTCGATAGATCCAAAGGCAAAAGTCAAAAATGACCAGCCCTATAAGAGGGCCGACGAAAGCTAAGCTGACTAGTTTCTGAACGTAAAATGTTAGTAAAAACGTGGAGGGGTAGGATCTTATAGAAATGGACGCACGAAAAAGAAGGCTATCCAGGTAATGACCATCCAGACCTGGTCGGGTAGCAAACCAGTCTGGAGATTATGTGCAAACCGAGTCATGGCTAGGTCTATTGGTAATTTGCTCATCTTGTAGATTTGTAAATTTGTAAATAGTCGGGTATAGTCGAGGATTGGAACGAAGGTATAGCGAAAGTTATGGAATGTCGGATGTGGCCGCGTTCGCGTTTAATTAAGTCGAATAGAGTATTATTACTTCGGACGCAGGATCGTTCGACTATGATGTTATGGAATTCAATGTGTAGGACCGGACAAGTACCGATGACTTTATTATTATAGGCAGATTGGAGTAACGATAAGATGAAAGCAAATGTGAACGGACAATGGCATGGAGTGTATGAACTGAATGTAGATTATGAGGTCGTGACAATCGCAGAGAGAGACAGAGAGAGAGGATGAGATGGATAAATAAAATAAAAAGATGGTAAAAAGTATGTACCTAAGAGTAAGCCGAAGGAAGCGAAATGAAGATGACGTTCCACCTAGGCTGCTAGGTTGAAGGTAGTAGAATAGGTTAACAATACCCTGTAACTTGATATAACTTGATACCAAATGACGGGAGTAGGTAAGTACTGAGTACTTTTATTAATATCGAATCATCTTATCTCCCCTTAGGTACTTAAAGTTCGTACCTCAATGGAAAGAGTAGGTCCCTGTCGATCCGATCTTGAATAGAACTTTAAATTCTATAGGGCAGTTTTATCGTCCGAGGTTCTTCTCTACATCTATGCAAGTTATATTAGACCTGCCGAGGTTGAAAATCTTATGAACCTTACCTAGCATAGCGGTACACAAGCGGGTTGGGTTCATTTGGAAGCACGCCACCGAAAATGTCTTATTATTTTATCTCTGTCTCTATGGCCGACTAATAATTTTGTTGAGCCTATGAGAAATCATTCAAACACGGCTCATATTGTTGTTGTTGCACAAGCTAAGAAATATGTGCCTGCGTGTGTTACTCAATACAGGTGTTAGGTAGGGGTGTTGGGTACTAATTGATCTACCTGTAATGACTGTAATGACGTATTAGTCAACTGTCATAGGTAACTTACTAGGTACATAATGTACCTCTTATGCAGCTTCCATATCACTTCTTCTCGAAACTTTCTGCAATCATCCCTTTTAAATTATCCCTCTAAACTCGGAAGGGACATCGTAACATATCGCATATCGTACGTACACTGACCAACTTCCAACATGCTACGCTACGGGACTCCACTTGTTCCCGAACAACTCGTTCGCTCCACCCTTTCGTTGATTTTGAATACCTACTTCGTAGTTCGGGGTTCTAGGTTTTCGTACCTTGAATTTCGCCCGTTCTGACCGCCCAAATTCTATATTGCATTGCTTTGAACCTATTAGTTGCACCACGTTGTCGGTAGGGGGGTAATTGGCAAATCATCCCATTTTCACGTTTCATACCTACCTAAGGTATCAGGTTTAATTTATTTATACATTTACGTCCGGGTATCTTGTCGACTTTACCGAGGAACGGCAATTCCGAAAAAAGGAAAGAAAAAAGATACCTGGTTGACGATGGCGTCTCCACCGTGGGCAGACGCCGCGAGTCACGAGCAATTCTTCGTCCTACTTACAGGAGCTAACAGGTACGCGCTTTCTTATGCCACCACGTTGGAAAATACATCGAGGAGTATTGTATCTTAGACGAAGAACTATGTAGTGGTGTCGGTCTTGGTATTGGACAACGAATAATTGACGAATTCCTCGCCTCGCGATCTTCATCATCCCACTTAGTCCTCATACCTACGACACGCTCCGTCTCCAAGTCTCGCGATACTATCCGATCCCTGCGCGTCCACTTAGAGAAAACGGCCAAGTCCTCGCGGCAGCTTCGTGCTCGAGCTGGCCACGACTATGACCCCCAGACCGCCATCTCTCGAGTCCACATCCTCAGCGTTCAGGTAGATTTATGTGACCTCCGTTCGATATACGGTGCCGCGAAACAATTGGTTCACGGCACGGTGAGCGATCCGACTGGGGTAGTTACAAGTGTGAAGATACCCCGTCTCGATGCCGCTATCTTCAATGCGGGTATTGGCGGTTGGTCTGGGCTAGACTGGTGCTTGTTTGTGAAGCAATTCTTGCAAGTTGGAGTTGTACAGTCCTGCACGTTCCCTATCTTCAAGAAGGCTTTACCTGCTGCTACGCTTGGCCAGCGGAAGCTTCTTGGGGATTCGATATCTGATCTGAAGACGCCGCCACCCGCGTTGGCCGAGGTCTTCTGCGCCAACGTCTTTGGACACTATGTCCTCGCCCACGAGCTATTACCACTGTTAAGCCGCTCACGACCAAGCGAACCCCGAGGCAGAGTAATATGGACCAGCACCATAGACGCCGGCCATGAACACCTTAACTTCGACGATTTCCAAGCTCAGCGGTCCAGACCTCCATATGAGAGCAGCAAGCGGATAACCGACCTCCTCTGCCTAACCGAGGACCTCCCCGGCGTGCGAGACGTATCCTCCGCGTACTTTTCCTCTCCCGCCACCACTGACAAGCCCATCAAACCGCGTTTTTACCTCTCGCACCCGGGCGTCGTCTGCACGCCCCTCTTCCCCTTAAACTGGATCCTCTACTGGGCCTACTACGCGGCCATGTACCTCGCGCGGTGGCTCGGGTCCCCCTGGCACCCCGTGGAACCCTACCTGGGCGCGTGCGCGTCGACGTGGCTCGCGCTCGCGGACCAGGACTCGCTCGATGAGCTCGGCGCCGAGCGCGTCAAGTGGGGTACCAGCGCGACCCGATCCGGCCGCGCCGCCCCCAAGAAGTCCGAGGTCGACGGCTGGGGCTGGGAGGGCAAGATCGAGCGCCCCGACGTGCTCAGACGCGACCCGACGCCCGGCGTCCTGCATAAGCTTAGGGGGCGCAAGTGGGACGCCGAGGAGCTGACGGAGGAGAAGCGCGCGCAGTTCGAGGAAGATGGGAGGAGGTGCTGGGTTGAGCTCGAGAGGCTGAGAGTTGCGTGGGAGGAGGCGCTGAGGGAGGGGAGTGGGAAATAGGAGAGGAGGAGAGAGGATGAATGGATGAATAAGAGTGTGGAGAATAGCGCGGGGACTTGCAAAAAAGAAGAGAAGAAGAAAAGGAAGAAAGAAAAAGGAGGGTGTAATACAAAGATACGAAGGTCCATACAGGGAGATCGTAATGGAGAAGCATATATAGATGCCATTTCAGGTAGTTGCATCCTACTCAAGGGCATCGTATTATAACATATATACCCCGAGCCCTGGGTAGGAAATTAACCATTATATAAAGTTGCCTACCTAAGGTAATATACAGTGAGATACCTATCTATATCACGAGCGTGTTTGGTGTCTAGTATAGGAGGTAGGTAGGTATCAATAACATCAAAATTTCCGTACATAGGTTAGGTAGGTAGCTACTTGGGTAAATAAATGTATTAGAGGTAACTCCAATATCTGAATGAGCGAGAGCAAATTCGCACTACGGATGGGTATAGTTACATAAAGTTAGGTAATAATGACATACGACTAGTACTACTACTGCTACTAGTAAGTTAGCAGCAGCAGCAGCAGTAATAAATAATAAACCAACAAAAAAAACCTGAAAAAAACATAGGGCATCGCCCCCGTCTCTCTCGTTCCCGTGTTCATTCATCGCTCCCTGCGAATAAACGAAACCCCCAACTGACTGATTAACCGACCGACTGGCTCGCCTGGTGAAACAGCCTGGGAACATGAAGCATCTAACCTATGTTAGTGTGCCGAGGCTCAGGCTGAAGCTTGGGCAGACAAAGACAAAATCCCATGTACCTACCTAAAGGTACATGAATAAGATAATATGAACAGAATAGAATCTCATCCGAGCCTTGTCGTTTCTCTTCCTTGTCCATTATCCGCCCATCCGCCCCTTTCCTAGATTCACATAAACGTGCCAACCAGTCATAAAGCCGACCTATTCCACTTAGCTACCCTACCACCTATCCACCCGTGTATCCCATCCCTTCATAAAAACCCTTCACCATCGTTCCCATATCACGCCGGACTCCCGTTCGGAGGAGTTTGGGTGCTACTGCTGCTCCCGCTACTCCCGCTGCCCATGCGCCTAATAGCCAACTTATCTTTGCGCCCGAACATGCCCAGGGCCAAGACCGGAATCACCGAGACCAAAGAGATAACAGCCGTGAAGACGAGCGCGTTGGACATGTGGAACGGCGGATCGGCCTCGGGTCCAGCCTTGAGGGCGTCGCTGATGATAATAAACAGACCGCCGAGCAGCTGGCCGCCGGCCCAGGCGATCGTGGACGTGACCTCGGGGCTCATGGGGTGTCCGAGCTCGCACAGGAACTCGAGGGCGACGGGCAGGAGGGAGAAGCTGGACGCGCCGAGGACGGAGAGCACGACGTAGGGGCCGGCGAGGCTGCGGGTGCCGGGCATCCAGACGAAGGCGAGGTAGGACAGGGCGATGAGCGGAACGGCGACCTTGATGGCGAGGAGGAAGGCCTTGGTGCGGTCGAGGATGGGGCTGGACACGGCGGCGGCGACGAGCCCGACAACGATGAGCAAGGCGCCCGCGATGCCCGCGTCGTCCGACGAGAACCCGTACGGCATCATGATCTGGTTGAGCAGCGTCGAGATGCTGTTGAAGAACCCCACGTAGATAGCGTACGGGATCAGGACCTGCCAGATCTCGGGGGACTTTAGGAGCTGCGCAGATGATCGGAGGGAGGCCTTGGGCGTGGAGCACCACGGGCCCGGAGGGGTGGGAGGCTTTGCCGGGATGAAGATGGATGGGACTGTGGCTACGGAAGACTAAGGTTGGGAGTTGAGTTAATACGACAGTGAAGGTAAAACTATGCGGAAAGGGGTACATACGATGATAGCGACGTAAAGCACGGCATTGGAAATATCTCCCGGTCCGGTAACCATGAACGGCACGATGAGCTGCCCGAGAGCGGCGCCGAACGGATTTGCCAAACTAGCCAGAGCGGTGGCACCAACACGGCCTCTATCCGTGAACCACATATCGGAGTACCTTGTGGGGGCACTAAGTACGAACGGCTGGGCTAACCCTGTCAGAATCTGGCCAAACATAACGACACCGTACCTCCCTCCATCGCGGGAGTAAGATCCGGCGAAGCGGATCCAGTTGCCAATGAGGATTAGCGCCGCCGCCGCGAGAATAGACGGCCTTGGACCCCAGTGCAGGCAGTAGATGGTTACAGGGGAGATGACGCAGAAAGAGAACAGGAAGGCTGTCGATAACCAGTTGATGGCGGACTCGGTAGTGCTGTAATAAATGGCCGCATCTTGGGAGACGGGAGAAAAGGTCAGCCACTAGATATTACAGATCGTCAGTCAGATTCTCACGTCATGTTCTGGGACCGGTATATAAGAGAAGAAAAAGAAAAAGGTAATGGGTAGCAACGATGTTCCCCTTCGCTGTGATACAACGTCCTGCAAAGGCAAGGCTGCAGCATAGTAAAGAGGCTAGATAACTACCGATTGGTAGATCTTGTCATGCATATTTCTGAAATAATACCTAATATATATACCTTATATATATAAAACTTGGGGCGCATAAGTTGTCTTCACCCTCTGTTGTACTGATCTACCTAGTTGAGACAAAAAAACGAGATTGTAACTCACATCCCAACTGACGATGATATTGAGCAGGGTTAGCTGTACGAGGCCGATCCACCGGCGCTTGTAAACTTTGTACGTGACGCTATTGTCATTCTCGATCCCGACCGAAGAGGTATCCGTGTCGCGCGGCTGACCCGCAGCAACAGCTTCGTCGTCGCCTTCGCCGTCCGTCGAGTTTGAGCCCAGGCGTAGGTGACCGGGCTTGATGCGGGAGGACTTGCCGGAGGAGTCGGTGCCGATGGGATTAAGAGCGTACTCGTCGCGGGCCCTCCGATTAGCTTCATCGTTGTCGAATCCGATGGGCGTCGTCGTGGTACCAGCCGCGTCTGAGGACGATGTCTTGGGGCTATTGCTGGTGCGAGACATCGTGCAGTCCCCTTCTCTTCCCTGCGTTTTGTACCCGTCCTGCGGCGCCTTCGGCGTGACTTGCTTTTAAGGCTAAGCTGAGCTGGGTTTGGGATGACCTTTGCTTTTAATTGAATGAACGAATCCCTTTTCGTCGGACAATTCTTCCTTCGTTTATTTGGCTAACCGGATTTCGTTGTACATACGCCCCGCGTGTCCGTCGAACCTCCCAGTCCCCTCGCCAGCCAGCTCAGCTGACTTGTAATATGCGAAAGAGAATATCGCGAAGCTTTCGATTGCCCGGTATTCAGGGAGACATCAACTTCGCATATATGCGGGAGGTTCGTTATGTCAGATGGGAAAAGATAAAGAAAGGAGGGATTAGATTAAAAAAAAAAAAAAGAAAAAAGAAGGAACGAATGAAAGTTGTTTAACGAGAAGCAAGGCGTATGTATCATCATAACAACCTGGGAGGTCTAGATTTGGATAATATGCCGAGATGTTGGCATTTGGAGAACTTATCCCGACTCGTCCAGCGCAGGCGGTAGTATTCTCTCACAAAGAAACCCTCCCTTTTGGCTTCGCTTCGCTCCCAACAGAAAGAAAACCTAGTTGTACGATGACCGGCAGTTTATAACAATAACATTACATATGTGTAATTAGGAATTACGAAGTCCTTTCCAGGGGTTACGTAGGCTATGGCTAGACTTGGCCAGATCCAAAAGTTGTTTAGGTACCTAAGGTATTAGTTAAGCTAAAAGCAAAAAAAATATCTTAAGACATGGAACTGCGCAATACCTGGGCAGGTGGAATCGCGGTTAGATGTCCCGATTGTGTTGTACAATACTAGGATAAGGGATAAGGTCGACCTTGGCAGCAAGGTTGGTGTGATTGCAGCAGTAGGGTTTCCAACGTTTCAGATACCAACTTCGAATGTCTCTAAACGGTCTTCTCTAGAGCCATGATTGGCTTACAGTCTGAACGAACCTGCCGTATCTAGACCACATCCCCGTGTCACGCAACCTTAACAAATCAAGACTTTTATGCTTTACATACCTGTTGGATGCATTATACAATACAATTTTATGTAGAGTCCCTACGCAGCTCCAACACGATAACCGCTCTCAGCAACCACGCTGCCACGTATCGGTACATATTCGGTCCATTTTTCAACGCTTGATCTATGGGAGGTATATCTGCTTCGGCGGTTCTTACCTAGTTAGATGTAATCTCATTTACCATCTTTTTTTTATTACCATGGCCGGCAGCATGGTTAATGGTAAAAAGAATTTCTCGTAGTAAAGTACATTAGGTACTTACGTTAGTTCACTAATATAAAATCTTTCTTCTTATACTTTATCATACGACATCGACAAATTGCAAGGGATGAATGGCTAACTACCTACCTAAGTACCTAACCTAAGCCAATAAGACACTTCTTGTAAATAAGCGGTTTGAGCACTTTTTCATTGGCACCAGTCTAGATGCACACAAGCTATGTTCACGAAACTTGGCTTCAAAAGGGGGTGGTGTGTGTGCGCGTGTGTATAAGCGTGTGTATAAGCGCTCATATAATATCACTTATTTCGAAATTCGAATTGTGTTAATCGAGTTTCTTTATGAGTAGGTAAACAACTAGGTCTGTCTAGAGAGTTGAGGAACAGAGATCTATTCATTTGGAATGCCGCGTATGGTACATAAGGGGGGAAGGTGGGTTGAGGTACCCCGGCTGTAAGTCATCCGCTTTGAGGCGCAAATCGCATTACAGAGCTACCAAACGTCCGACCATCTATCTAACAGGAGTCAGACGACGATAGCCGGCTTGTCCGACCAGAAACCCACCGGTACATGCTTCTAGGTGTCTTATAGATATGGTATGCTTCTTGTCTGGGCTGGGTTGCGTTGGCTATCTGCAACTATTTGAGGACAGACCAGAGCTTGGGAGCAGCGCATTGGGTGGCGCAGTGCACGAGGTGGAAGACTAAATAGAGAGAGAGTTATGTCAGTTTGTCCTGCATGAAGCCATGGGTCACTCAAAGTATATATTTCCGAACGAAGTAATAACCTGGGCTTGGTTTTGAGGAGATACTTACATTCTTCAACGCAGTCCTCGTTGGCTTCTCCTTCTTTCGAAGCGTTCGTTACACGCTCGGCGCATTCGTCGTAGTGGTGCTTGGCTGGTGAGCACTGCTTGGATTTCTGGCATTCTGTACGTCCAACCGTTAGCAAATACCAAACCATGCTGTGTGTATATATGTGTGTGTGTGCGCAAAACGTTTAGAAGAATAACGCATGCGCATCAAAGTCGTCTCGAGCGTAAAGTTTTGTATATGTGCGTTGGTGATATGTAGGTGCGACGAACCTTCCTCGAGCGGTCCCTTAGGGTCCTTGGGTTCATCTTCATCCTCTTCTTCATCCTCATCCTCATCCTCATCCTCCTCCTCCTCTTCTTCTTCTTCTTTCTCCTCCTTTTCCTCGGACTTCTCCTCCTCTTGGGGCTCCTATGGAATCTATTAGCTATCCCCTCTGCTTTACACGGAGCTGTTCGGAAGAGCAACTAAGCGCTCATAGAAGCCGGTAGAATCCCGGTTTAGAGCTTTTTTCGAACGGGGAATAATCATACCTCAGCTGGAGCTTCGGCTTCGGCAGTGGTCCATGGCTTGGCTGCCTCAGCGAGGTCTGCGATAGCGTCCCAGATACCCATTGTAGTCGGAGTGGTCGTCGGGCACTTAGAATGCCTTATTTTCGGGGATGAACGCGGGTTGATGATGAAATGCAGTCTCCAAAGAACGTTGACAACCGAGAAAAATAGAGCATCGCCAATTGAGGCATTTTGATTGGCTACGGCTTAGAGGTAAAAGTCACGTGATATTCGACCGATCCCGTCTTTGTCTACCTAGAACTCCAAACCCAGAGGTACGTACCAGTATCGATACGTAGGTACCTACCGTACGAAATACGAAATAAATATCAGCTAGGTAAATTCCATGTCCATAGTAGGTACCTAAACGTAGGCAACAGTATGGGTTATACGTAGAAATATTCGCATTTCACGATTCATTTAAGATAGGTGCTTCATGATTAAATAAATTAGGTTGTAGGTATGTTGAGCGGTTTAAAGGCACCTCATATATGCCACGAGAGTATATCTTGCTTAATGATTATATTAGGTACCTAAGCTACCTATCTCATAAAACACCGACTGATGAGATGTATCAGGGGCTACTTTATGAGGCACCTGTAAACCACCGCTTAAAAAAAAACCTTTTTAGGGGGGCAAAATGCTGCGTATCGGCTACATTCGTATCTTTCGTATGCTTAAGACAACAAAACGTTCTCTTTTACCTTGGTAGCTGCAAACATAAAAGGTACCTATCGTCCTATTCTTCCCTTGGTTTCCTTCACAAGGTCAGCTTCGTGTAACCCAGTGTACGAATGCACCAACGAGGTGGGATTCGATACAATATTTGGTATGCAGCCACATGTAGAGCGGTCGCACTAATACACGGAGATCCGTGTCCTTATTGGTGAGGGTATTACATTCTTGTCATGTCGACTAAGATAGTTGACCCTCTATCAGTGGTCTCCAAGTAGTCGAATTCATCGGCATCGTAAATGCTCTAGGGCAACTCATATGCCAAACACATTGTCATTGTCTCTCTGCTTCCTCCCGCATACGCTCGTCGAAACGCATGCTAACCGCCTGTGCTTGAGCTTCGTCGTAGTCTGGAGGGGGCTCGTCCGGAGTTTGTTGATGGGTCTGCTGTTCTCGAGCTGCCTCATCCGCCCGCCGAGCTACTTCAGCCGCCTGACCAGGGTTACTACTACCCTGAGGGCCGCTATATTCTGGTAGTTGCTCGTCGTGAACCATTTGGGCCCAATTGCTCTGACCCGATTCCTCCGCAATTTGTGCCGCGTGGTGCAGACGTGTCTTAAGTTCCACGAACTTGGACTCAAATTCGCCGGAACCACCATCCTTAAATGTTAATCTCACATTGACTCTCGGAAACTCCGGCGGAATATTGCCATCAGGAACCGGGCGCACGTTGGCCTCCCAGTACCAAGGCCCGATCCATGACGAGCTCATACGACTATCCAGGCATCCCAGTATTTTGGATGAGAAGGACTTGAACTGATCTGTAGGTTTAGAAGGTAGGTAGATCAACTAAGAGCGGGTGTTAATCTAAGGTAGAGAGTTCCACACTGTAGCATATGGCATGAATTACTTACTCGTTGATTCGTTATGTACGCGGTTCCGCTCTCACTCTTAATATTAAGGGGAGGGATACCGGGTGGCTGATTCGGAGCGGTTATGGTTAGAGCTATCCTCCCTCGTGTCCTATGTAAAATAGTCTCGTGCGGCAGCGGCTCTATTTCCCCGGCCCGCGATAACATAACCCAGCTGGCATCTAAGTTAGTGTCCTCCTCACCCCGGCTACTCTGGCTAAGGATGTACGACGCATGCTGTTCGTGAAGGCCGTAATCCATGATGATGACGAGGACGAGGACGAGATAGACGAGATAAGACGGACGGTGAAAGTTTGTCCATGGAAGGAAGAGCAATGCTCTCAAGGAGAATAGAGATAGATATCACATCCTAAAAGTCGTGAAAAAGTCGCGGATGGGGGAGCAGGGAAGGGGAGGGCTGAGGGCTAACTGGGGCTCAGGTCGACGGGAATTACAATTATTACATAGACAAGAAGAGGCTCATACATACTTTATTGACATTTTAGGTAAAATTGAAGGTGGTCAGCTTTCGGGTTCTGCGCACAAGTCCTAGTAGACACCAACCGAACTCCTGGGATTCGTCGGCACAACAAAAAGGGACAGGGTTCCAACGATTCTGGTCTCAGGAACTGGTTCGGTGGGCTCTGGTTCTGCTGGGCTGGTAGGCTGGTAGGCTGGTACCTAAGGCTGGTCTCGGACCGGCACGATTTGCAGCAGGAAGTTTTTGATGGAGATGTTGACATTGGTAAAGGTGGGCCAACTAACACACGGTAGCCCGCTGGAACTTGCCCTGCCGGAACTGGTACGGGCAGGACGGCGCACGCCTGACAGGGCCACTGCAAGGACACTGGGATAGTACTGCTGCAAGGTCTGCAAGGTCTCGCAGGTGTGGAGTGCTTCTCTTAGTAGCGTAGTCTCTAGTTACCTAGGGAGTAGGTAGTGTGGGCGGCGAGATTGATATTGAATCAGCGGCGGAACGATGGGGTAGGGTAATAGGGAGAATTCCTCGACTTCAGCTGCAAGGTGCAAACCGGGTTACCCATTCGATGACAACCTACTATATCTAGAGCGGAATGCTTTTGCGGAATACTTTCTGCGACGCTTAAGTTAAGGGCCAATGATCCAGTTCCCCGTGGGAAATGCCGAAGTTAACCTGAAACCCCCAAGATTCACTCGATAGGGATCTGTTCTTGATTCACGATAAAGAAGCGCAACGTGATGACGAAGAGGGATAGACGTGTAGTATGGGATGTATGATGTACTTAGTATGGTCCGGCTAGGTAAGGCAGGGAAAGGCCAAAAAAAAAAAGGCTCTACCTACACTAGACCAGGGATGAATATGCGCGCCAAGCCGCTGCCAAGGCATGGTTGAAAAACCCTTAGGCAAGAAGCTAAGAATGGAACTGGCTAACCAAAGCTAGCAGGTGGTGACGATGTAGACTTGAATTTCGGGTACATAGATCGACAGCTAACTACAGGTGTAAAAGTAGGTACTAGCATTTTATTATTATTTGATAAGATTGATTAGTTATCGTAATATGGTAACACAAGTACCTATTGTGCAAGAGGGGTAAATCGAAAGTAAGTACCTATATGTACTAAGGTAGTGACACTATCTTTCACATGCTTCGATTGGTACTTAACGCTTTATATCTCAGGTTACCTAGGTAGGTACCTAAGGTCCCAAGTTATAGGCATTCAATATCGTCCAGACATGGTGACATACATATCTACATTTAATGCACGTTTACGATGGGTGCATAAAATATACCTAGGTTACCTAATCTACTACAGTAGCATCTTACGCTTTCTCTCATAAAAAAATCAGACTACCTAATGTTGCGTTAGCAAGAAAATAGTATTTCCAGGAGAGGGAAAGGAAATAGTTTTCATCCCTATCAGGAAAGAAGGAAAGATCGGGTTGAGCTTGGCAAAAGCTAGTAGGTTAGGTAGTAGGGAGCTGATTACCTAATGTAACTGACTTTCTGTTGGAAACAGGTACCTACCTCCTAATCTACCTTAGGTACCTTCTAACCAACGTATCTAACAACCAAAAAAAAAAAACTTAACACAATGATCACTAGCTCTTACAAACACCGATGGAAATAGCCTATTATGACTACTATTACTCCCATAAACGTACCCAGGTAGTTATGTGAAGAAAAATATCTAACTTACAGTACCATATCATATGTACGGTTTACAGGTATGCAAGTTACATCGCGAACAGGGTCCCTGGACTGTTACCAACTTACCATCATCCGGAGACCCGAGGCCTTGAAGAAATAATATTCCTCATCCCATATCTTCATTGTCACCGGTCACCGAGTTTGGGTTGGCTCGATGCATTAGGTACAATCATCCTGACCTTACTATGTACCTACCTAGCCTGACCTAACCTCAATAATGCATGACGATGTTGGAGCTCTTGGAACCTGATCGTCACCATCGAGGGCTTTATGTGTATCATGATCTTCAAATATTATTATTATCTTCAAGGTTCTCGAAGAAAACAAACGAAGCAGCAAAATAACGAAACAACCTCCAAGAGTTCATGACATTAACATTAAAGTTGATCTAGGATCGTCTAGTTTCATCTATTGTTACTCTACTCCCCTTGTCCCTCTTGTTTTCTATTGGTTCCCATGCTCATTTCTCCAGGGTCTTTATTCTTCGTGGACTCTGCCGACCAACCGGTTAACTACCTGCCTTGAGCTTAAAACCCTTCTGTTGACACACATGGTTCCTCGCATATTAGTTTATTGGTTACGAGTCCCGCGTCCATGGCCAGCCTCCCGAGTTACGCCCATCTTCTCCGAGCCTATTAGAGCTAATGGTCTGACCCAACCCGAATATTCCTGCAGAGGCCATCACTTCGCGGACCTGGGGACGAGACCTTGTGTATTAGTGGGTCGGTCGAGTCGTCAGACTCCTCATGATATCTTCGGAGAGCATTCTATTCCCCGGGTCGCACATGCTTAAGTGCTATCTTACTGGAGCAATGCCGTTTCTATTGCACTGATGGCACTGGCATTCCGCAGGATCTACCGTATGCCTGTCGCTGCACTATTTGATTGGCTCACCCTTAACTGCGGCTCCGCACCAAAAAGAGACATGTCATATTTCATGGCGACCACTTGACGCAACGTCTCGCTAGCATTGGACGCTTTCAGTTATAACCGGACAAGGTAGAGATAGATGGGAGACTGCTCTCATAGAGAAGAGTTACGTTACGTTTATTAAAATCTAGATACTGTTGGTCTCGATCGCGCGATTCCAGGGTGAAATCCTTCACGGAGCAGTGCCGCTGCGAAAACTTCTCTCAAGGCGAATTCATTCTTACGGCTTGGGTTTGTATGCAGTGCAGATCAGCGGCTTGGACAATCTCTCCCTAAACCAAACCTCTCTTGGATACATAAATGTCATTCAGTTATGTTGGGCCTATCGTCAAGCCTGTCGACGACGCCTTTAACCACGTCAGTCGGGCGGATACAGTCGGAGCAGGACGCACGAGCTCCTCGAAGATCCTCGGTTGTAAACAACATCACAATTACACCAAAGTCTAGAACCCCTTTCTCGGCGTATTAGGATCTGTCTAGACGAAAAAAACGACATCATCCCTATCACATCGCCGTGCCTCTACGGCGGCTAACACTTGCAGCTTGAATTATATCACATTTCAAAACACGAGCATCCATGTGGTACAGCAGCCTGGTAGAATACCCCGAACTGACGCAGATCAGCCTTTTAGGACTCTGGCATCAATTAGCCACCGTTACGAAGCTGACCGTGGGTCGGACCCTCTGGCAGATGAAGCACGCGACATAGTTTTGCAAAAGGTTACGCCCCAGCTCAGAGTAGTAGCTTTACTATTTTTACCCACTTTGCACTTTGAGACTAGGTGAAGCGAAGCGTATGTACGTCTTGTACGTTGCCGATGGCGGTCAAGCCTGAATGGAGCGGCTTCATTTCGAGCTCCCATTACTAACAGACTAGCTAAGTTTGGCTTTTCGAACTATTTCGAGTGCCGCTATCGCTTGCTTCGCCTTCGCCTTTGCCGTAGCTGATACGTACATTACTGGATAGTGGATTTCGGGATGCTAGATAAAATAAATCATTATTCTGAGTATGGATCGTCTCGATTTTAGCGGTACGCGGCCCTCGGCTGTCCTGGACGCGGCTTATGCATCTCCAGTTGACTGGCATATCCCCAGCCGTGGTTGAATGTCTACCTCCTACTATACTAGACCTTCACCGCCCCCTATGTTTGAGAGGTGGTCCCTTAGATGGTCTTAAACACCTGATTCGGCCACCTGGATCACCTAGCAGCTAACGGGTGCGCCAGCCACGTAAACGGCAAGGGAGCGCGATATCGTACGAGTCGCGATAAGTAGCATAAAACACGGCACGGACGACAAGGCTTCTCCAAAGTCATTTGATTCATTGAGCTGTGCCTTAGTCATAAGCGTCATGATCATTCAATCTACCGCGTGCCGCGTGTGAATAGCCGTGTGTCCAACCGGACTTTCATTACCAAGTGATGGGAAAGATGGAAACCCAATATCATGAGGCATGACAACGAAAACCCGCGAATAAAAACACCCCCTGACACCCAATGAAGAAACTCCAAATACAGTACATTAACATGAACACCTCCATCCATCTCTTTGTAAGACTCCAAAAGCCGAGACGGCGTGTTGTTAGCATTGCTATTTCCAACACGCGCGTTTTCTGTATGTACTTCTGCAAGGATCGTCGGTGCCGTTGTGGCGTCTAGCACCGCAACCAAGTTTTTTTTTTCTTTGGAGCTATGAGAGCCAGTTCTCGCTCGAGCGTCCTGCGGGAGTACCCGGGCTACGTGCAGCGTCCGAGCCAAGGTTGAACTTTGGCATGTCGATCCGTGGCGGCGCTTCCTCCTTTTTCTTACCTTTATTCCCACCGCCTCCCGCCTGATTCTTGCGCGGGCTTCTCGCTTCGGCAGGCGGCCCATATCTTACTCCTCGCACGTCCCAGCCGTCCTCGGCTGCGGCTGCGACCCAAGTCCGTAGCCCGTCATGCACGCCCGGGTAGAACTTCTCCTTGCATAGGCGCAAGCTGCCTCCCATGCAGCGCTCCCAGCCCGAGATGTTGAATAGGCCGCGCAAAGCGTTGCGCTCGTCTGCCGTTGGGGTACAGGCAATGATGGCGTTCATGAGGTCGAGATGCGAAGCTAGATAATTTGTAGCGTCCCATTCCACACCGCCAACGTAAGGGGCCGCGGGGACGGGAGGCCGTTCCTGTGGGAAGTGTAGCTGCATGTAAGTAGCGCTATCGATTCCCGACGGGCCGGCCCTTTCTTTGGCCTCCTTCTCTTGCGGCAAGTAGACCACATTGAGATGGTGCAGGAAGATCCAGAATACCTCCTTGGTGACACTGACGGCCTCCTTGCACCATACACGGTAGGGACGTTCTCGGTGCATCTCGAGTACGAAGCCAATTGGTCGTTCGGCCTCTTTTGGCTCTGGGTCGCGCAAATGGCCAAGTACCGTCTTGGCACGGACGGGACGGTCAGAAGGCGCGGCAGATTGTATGTAGGTGAATAATACAGATGTGATGATGTTACGGGTGGTAAATTCGCTGGGTCCTTTCTTTTCAGGATCGAAGAGCATGTGTAGCAGAGCGGGGAACAGAGTCGCCTGAATCGAATGAAGGTATTGCAGCGCGAGGGCTGTGGTGCACAGCGCTTTGAGACAGAGCAGATTCTCATGAAGGAGAGCATCTTCGTGTTCCTCTCTAATACGAGATTAGCATCATTGTCCGTCCAAAGTAAAAACATGGTTATCATTCTAACATACCTCCATTCAACCTCCATGATACGATGCAGCAGCGCTACAATTTCCTGCATCCCGCCCTGTCGTATAAACTCCTCCGTCCAGGCTACCGTCTCGTTCCGGAGCAGCAGACGTAGCTTGTGCAACTTACCGACTTCGACCAACTCGGGTTTCTGGACCTTACGCAGGTAGGCGACGAAATCTCCGGGACCCTGTTGCGACTTTACCTTGGAAAATATGCCACCGCCCGAGCCCGACCCGGCGGAAGTAGGCCGTTCACTAGCGACGCTGTCCGTTGATCGACTGCGAAAGTGCCGTCCTATGGAACCTTCGCCCTTCTGTTTCTTGGGCGATGAATTCTCCGACTTCTTGTTCCGCGATAAGGTAAAGCTTCGGCCGCGAGACTTCTTGGCCTTGCGGTTCTCATTCGCCTGCTGGACGCTGATGCTGGAGTCGCTGCCGACGCTTTCGGGCCGGGTGTGATGGAGCCCGCGACTCTCGGCCCAGTCCTGCCTTATGAATTCCATCTTGATGGTGTCCGCCAGATTCCGCATCTTGTACCGCTGGTGCTCGGGGATATTTCGTCGGTCTAACATGGCTTCAAGATGCTTGTCGATGTCCTTGGGGTCGAGGACGGGCTCGGCTAGTCCCGCTGAAGTAGGCCTGCTCTGCGATCCGGTGCCGCCGGTAAATAGTCTGAGACCACGCTGTATCTTAGATGGTGAGGTCTTGCCGCTGCTTCCGCTATTCCGCATATCCGGGGATTGGACGTAAGGCGCGTGGTACGATTTAGGTCGCTCTTTGCTGGTGCGTGTGCTCGATCCGCCGCTCTTAGAAGAGGGGTAGCTAGGTACGTCTAGACTGCTCTTGTTCTTTGCGAAGTCCTGCTCGTTCTGCTTTTCCAGCGCGCCGCTCGAGAATTGAGCGTAGATGGGAGGTCTCTGGGGCGTCCGCGGGGGCGGGTGGTTCTCCTTGTTCTTCTTGAAGCGCATCTCTTCTTCAGTAGCCGTTTCTTGAAGATTCTTCGTGCTCTTGGGGCGGCTCAGGAAGCCCACGAGGTTTGTGGCCGACTTTGTTTTCTTGGGTTTGCCTTCGTTCTGCTTGGCCTGCTTGGCTAGTTTCTCCGCCTCCTTCGTAGTCGTCGGTTTCGCCGAAACCGTGTTGAATGTCTTCTTGGTTGGGGATGAGGGAGCACTCGGCGGCTCGTACTGTTTGGGGGGCGACCGAGGAACGATGCTGATTTGGTTCTGCTGGATCTCGCCTAGGGCGGCGGGACGGGAGAAATTGGGGAATCCAGCTATCTCTTGCCTGGATGAAGAGGATTCGGGAACATAGTTCGGCGGAATTAATTCGGTAGGTGGTAGTGGAGAGCCATCGGAATTGTTTCGTCTATGAATAAGTGTTCTGAGTATGTTGCCTTTGGATTTGGAACGATGATGCTGTTGCTGTTGCTGTCGCGCAGCACTGGGGCTGATGTTCGCCGAGACATGATATTCGTTGATTGATGCCATAATACCTGATAAATACGATGCTCGTCGTCGTCGCCGCCGTCTAGATAGACGACTAGAGCAAATGTTTATAAGCAAAGCAGAGATGCTAAGACTAGGGTAGATACAGGGTTGATTGTTGCCATGTGTGGTGTAAAGTAGCGATGTTTAGGATAAGAAACGCGTTCAACGATGGAGCCTGTCTTTAACGGGCAGGGCAGCCAAGGTTGAACCTTCCTCATCCGACAGCTGCAAGCGCCGAGATGAGGCTAAAGATTTAATATAAGCTTTTGGACGTTGAACCTGACGTTGTGACGGGGATTGAAGATTGTATGCATGGAGCCTTTTGTTTAAGTTCTGTCTCGCCGCCCTTTTCTTACTGATCTGGGGGTTGGTTACCCCAGCAACCGGATTCGCGAGGCGCACGTTCTGACGTTACGAAGGAAAAAGGAGTGCTTATCCACTTTATCGGCTTATCGAATGTCTCTTTTTGTCTCTTTTGTCTCATTTAACCCCACCAGCTGTTTCCTCAGCTGGAACCCCACATTATCAGCTTTTGACGTTACACCCGCCAAACCTTTCTTTTTATTCTAGTTTTTATCTACCTAGGTACCTAGATTAGGTCGTTAGGTAAATAGGTACATGCAATTAACCTTTTGCGATTAGTACATAGTCTATTTCTTACCTGAATAAAAAAAAAAGAACATCAAAAACCACCATTTTGGAATTGTCGCATCGCCTCCATCAAGTAACGAATACCGTCGCCATGCCTGGCGCTCCGAACAAAAAGCAGAAGCGGCAGGAATACCGCCACGCGCTAAAGCAAAATGTCACGACGAATATGCCCAAGAAGAAGTTCTATCGCCAGCGCGCGCATGCGAATCCCTTCTCAGATCACAGATTAGAATAGTATGTCTACTACTTTTCTAGATCTCTTGTCAGAGATAAATACTTATTGTATACATGTATACTACAGCCCAACTAAACCCGATGATATGGATTGGTCCGTATTCTACCCAGAATTCGCCGCAAAAGCAACCGAAGAAGAAAACTCGCCCCCGAAGAAGCTCACCAAAGACATTGAGGTTGTGGATATAGGCTGCGGCTTTGGTGGTTTACTTGTAGCTCTATCACCCGTCATGCCGGATACCTTACTCGTGGGCATGGAAATCCGATCGCAAGTAGCAGAATTTGTGCAAGATCGAATTAAAGCCCTCCGCGCAAAGGACCCCGAGCAGAAATCATACCAGAACATCGCCTGTCTGCGAGCGAACACGATGAAATTCCTCCCTAATTTCTTTCGAAAGGCGCAACTGTCCAAGTTATTCATCTGCTTCCCTGACCCGCATTTCAAGCAGCGCAAACACAAGGCTCGAATCGTGTCTACGACCCTCAACTCCGAGTATGCGTATGTGCTTAGGCCAGGTGGAATCGTATACACTATTACGGATGTGGAGAACCTTCACGAGTGGATGGTACAGCATTTTGAGGCCCACCCTTCGTTTGAGAGAGTGCCCGAAGAGGAGCAAGAAGCCGACCCGTGCGTGGGAGTGATGAGGACAGAAACCGAGGAAGGGAAGAAGGTTGAGAGGAATAAGGGACAGAAATTCGTTGCTCTGTTCCGACGCCTGGAAGATCCTCAGTGGTGACGGTGACGGTGACCATCATTACCAGGTACCTACCTACCTAAGTACGGCTACGAATCTAAATATTTGGGAACTGGAATATCTATTTGTTGTTCTAGAAGGAAACAAGATGAAGAGAGGCCCGTAAAAAGATCGAACAAGCATCGCATTATTGGAATAAAAAGATACCCCGGCGATGATTATCTCATGATTATCTTATGATTACCTTTCACACAAAAGAAAAAAGCTCGTTCTTGTCTGGCAATTTGATCGATAAAGATAATGACTGATAAAATTCGAGGTGCCTTTACGCTTCCACGGGGACCTGCATTTATATTGTGTAAGAGGTAAAGCATTGTACCTGGTACATGCAAGTACCTAGGTACCCTGGAGTGGAGGTACTGTACATTACCTACCTGGTTCATTGGAGGTGATCCGTGCTTTGCCTTGCTTCTTACATCGCATTTACCCCATATAGCAGGTACCTTACCTAATGTGCCAGAACTGACGGTTAGAGGTAACTTCAATCGTTCAATCGATAAGCAGCTCTTGACCTTTAATCGCCGTCATTTACGATTCCCACGATTCCCCACGATACTACCTACATACTTGTCACCTCACGGACAAGTCATGACGCCAATTTCAAAGCCTCCTCAAATTGAGTATGGCCCTTAAGGGGAGAGATGTTGGTTATGCTGGCGTCGTTTGCTTCATCGCATGGGGCTATGCCACAAGTTGGTTTCCCACCATTCGATGGGCAGGATACGCCTTCGTCGGCGGCGTCGTCGTAACTATTCTCGCCTGTCTCCTCTTACTTTTAACTTCCCGGGGCTCAACTTATAGCCAACAAAATAGAACTTCACGACCCAATGCAGTCATATTTTCAGGTCTTACCTCCTGGCATAAAGAGACCACCGCCTTGCGAATTAGACAAACCTATCTTAAAGATCCCCTTTACGCCGAATCGCCCGCTATATCTAACGCTCTAGACGATCTGCTCGACCTTATCATACGGGACTTTGTTAATTCATGGTATTCGAACATAAGCAAAAATCCGGTGTTTGCGAACGAAGTGGATAAGACCGTAAGACATGCGCTGGCTAGCATTCGAGACCGTCTTTTCGAAACAGACCTGGTGGAAGTGGTCACGGGTAGGATTGTACCAATATTAACGGCTCATTTTCGCAGTTTCTACGATGCAGAGAGGGCTGTTCGCGGCCGCAAACTAAATCGTGATGTTACGGAATCTGAAGAGCTAGACTTGGCTATTGCCGGGAAATACAATGATGGCAACCTACATCCTGCTGTGTCCCTGACCTACTCGGATACAAAACTGCTACAACAGGATCACTTACGGAATATAGTTACTAAGGTACTACCAAAAGTGCTCCCTCATACCATGGTTGAAAGCCGGGTTGTGTTTAGCATTGTCCGCGAAATCGTCGCCTGTGCTGTCTTGTTTCCCACCCTCCAACTTCTAGCTGAGCCTGACACCTGGAACCAAGTAATGGAAAATTACGGTCGAACCATGCTTCAAGACCGGTCGACTGTTCGTAAGCTTCGTGCCGCCTTAGATGCGCATGCGTCGCCCCCGCCGAAGAGTTCCAGACCGGTAGCTTTCCCGCGCCTAGCTTCAGGAGACAGCGAGCGTCGTTTTGAAAAGTTCATCCGCACGATCCGCAAACTTAACAACTTGTCCGACGCGAGGCGCTTTCGAAGCGAAGTAGCAAGCCAGCTGAAGAGGGACTCCCAATATTCGGGACAGGATCCCATCTACCTCCGTCGATTAGAAATGGGCAAACGACTTCTAGACCAGAGGGTTCATCAATTAGCTGCGGGTGGTGATGGACGGCATATACCCTTATCAAGCACCCCGCCTCCGAATATAGGATCTTCGAGGCTCGAGCACGCGTCCTTGGTTGAAATCCTACGTGACACCTCAGGCCTTTCTTATTTTATGGAATACATGGATAGACAAGGCCTGATGCCCCTTGTGCAGTTCTGGTTGGTTGTAGATGGACTACGAAACCCTTTGGAGGATGATGGTCACGACGACGAGCAATTGCCTTCTACTCTAAGCCCTTGGACCGAATCCGATCGTACCGACATTGCCCAAATCGACCAGGCCTACTTATCTAAAAAGGAACTTAAGGTCCCAGCTAGCTCGCGGCGTGTTATTCGCGAGTTTCTAGATGCTGGGAAAGCAGCTACCCCGGCACAGTACTATAAGGCACGCCGGGCTGTATTGCGGGCTCAAACTGCCGTTCTCGAGGGCATGCAGTCCAAGCATCTTGATGCGTTTAAAAAGTCGGAGATCTTCTATAAAGCTTTAGCATCGGAAGAGGCGTCGAAGAGTGTTCCTCTATTTCACCAATCTCAGGCAGGGCCAGCTGCAGGCCCGTCGCCGCTTCAAGTTCAGCAGTCGTATGGGCCGAAGCCTGCGTTGGTGGCAAAGCTTAATCCCAAAATAAATACTTCTAATGGTCAAGTTAGACGAGGTTTGTCTGCTACGAACCTGAAAGCTGTTGCTGCAAATGTTAACCAAAAAGTAGATCCTTCGATGGGTCACAGGCGATCATTTGACGGCAGTGCAACTTCACCATTATTTGATGACGATGATGCGGAACATGATGCGCTAGCAGACTCAGTGATGAGTCTCGACCAGGAACCGTTAAGACCCGTACCAGATACCCAGGTAGTCCAAGCTGTGGAGGAAGCACTGAATAATATTTTGGAAGACGATCGACCACAAACTGCAGAGGATCTTCGTGAGTCGTTATTTGGGAATGAGGACGGAGCTTCGAGCATATTCTCAGCTCAGGAAAACGGTTCAGCTAGGGGCTCTCTAGACCAGCAGCGTTCGATTCAATCTGGGAAGGAGGTTGAGAAGCCCAGTTTGTCGTCTCTCGGGCTTGTCAGTCCAGCATCTAGGATTGGAGTATTTATGGATGATGACCTTTTCGGAGATGAAGATAAGTTCTTGTCGGACGAAGAGGAGGATCATAATGAAGGGGAAGCTGGTGACATCGAGGACGAAGTGCACGAAGCTGCCCCTGGTGATCTGGGCCTTGCGGAGGCTATTACGGCGCTAACAAACGATATTGACCGACTTGCTGCCCAGGAGGCCGTCATAGAATCGCTAACGAAGAAGGCGGAACTGACTAACAATACGGCGGAATTGCGCATCTTACGGAAATCAAAAGCGAGTTTGCAAAGGGAACTTCGGCGAAAGGAATTACAGCGACAGCAATATGTAATCCAAGAGAGCGACAATAGCTTGTACGGACGTGCGTCAATTAAGATCAAGTCCATCCAAGTTGGACGAGAGGAAGACGGAAAGGAATTCGCCCTGTACGTAATTGAGGTAAAGAGAAATGCGGGAGAGAAGATGCCTGCAGCAACATGGATTGTGACGCGACGATATAGCGAATTCCACGAGCTGCATCAGAAATTGCGAGATAGGTATCCCTCGGTAAGGAACTTAGAGTTTCCACGACGGAGAATGGTCTTGAAACTCCAAAGCGACTTTCTTCGAAAGCGGCGTGACGCGTTGGAGAAGTACTTGAGTGAACTCCTCCTTCTACCAGATGTATGCCGCAGCAGGGATTTACGAGCCTTCCTATCGCAAAGCATTATCACTCATCAGGGGGAAGATATAATGAACCGCGAGGATAAGAAGGACATGATTACGCGCTTATACGACTCCGTTGCCGACGGAATGGAAGATATTCTGGGGAATATACCCGTTCTAGACCAGCTTTCCACCGCGGGACAGAATCTTATCGCAGCGGCTACAAGCCAGATGAGCACGATACCGCTCAGCGTCAACGAGGATGTTATGACTACTGCTGAAGCCGAAGCCGAATTGAATGCCTTTGAGAATAAAGAGCTCGAGCCTTTCATTAAACCCATCTGCGACATCTTCCTCGAAGTCTTTGGGCTTAATCGAGGTAATAATTGGCTTCGCGGGCGAGCTGTCGTCGTTGTTTTACACCAGATGCTGGGAGGTACGATTGAACGAAAAGTACGAGACAACTTCAAGATGCTGGTCCAAGAGGATGCTATTATTAAATACATCGATCTCTTGAGGAATAGCATGTGGCCTGGCGGGCAGCTCAACAGAAACAAGCAACCGAGGACTTCATCGGAGAAAGCGAAAACCCGGAGGGAAGCGAGCTTGATGTTGGCTACCCTCGTCCCAGATTTGGCCGGAAACGTAGTCGGACGGCTGAACGCCCAAGCCGCGAGCCGCAGGATGTTTGCCACGCTCAATAACTCGAGGCTGAAGTATGTGACACATTACTTGTCTAGACAAAAAAAAACGAATTGCACTGCTAACAGAGTGGTTATAGTTCTCATTTGGTTTTTACGATTGTGGACGAACTAATCGACATTTTATTTAATGAACCTTGATTCCGTTTTTGAGTCGGCATTTCTTCTTCATCTTCATCTTCTTCTACTACTACACAGCACAGCACGGCATAGCATAGCAACGGCGTTTGGGCCAATCGAGCTCAGGATGGTCTCGAAGGGCGTGAGTGAATGAATGAATGAATACCAGGTATGAATGCTAGATAGATACCTAGGCGAGGCTAGGTTTAGGTAGTAGCAATGAACAGGTAGTTGGGCGGTGTAGCCTTCTTATCATTACGATCGCTGCGAATAAGCGTTGAGCGTGGTTATCGAGATGGGAGTTACCTTAGCTGCTTACCTAGGTTAGGAGGTAGCTATCCCGCTAACTTGGTACAACATGCAAAAGAAAAGAAAGTGAGGCGTACACTCGCTTGCCTACATCCATGTTCGAGGGGTGGGTAGGAGGTAATATTCGAAAGGCAGACATAGGGCATGTACATATGTTGTATAACGCAGAAAAAGTAGATATATAAGGGTATTTTGTGTGATGTATGCACGTATGTCTTATATTGAATTGGATTTTATTAAACGTACTGGTTGACATGTGTATATAATACATACCTAAGGTATCTAATGTCTTCTCACTCCCCCTTTTCAGTTAACAATAGGTAGATACCTAATTAGATACAGTCTCAATTCCAATTATATTGGCATCCATATAAGTGAAGCATTAGAGGGAGATACATTAGTTGGCTTGTACATAGTACTAGTTACCTCAAAGATCCTTGATACCGTTGTACCCTTGTACTACCATAAGCGCTGCGCTTGATAGACGCTAGGCTATTTTTTGGGGCCTACTATCAATACTACAATGGCAAATGGGATGCGGGGCGCAAGGATCTTGACAAAATCTCACAAAGTGGGCCTCCACTTCTTGCTTTGCCTCTACTTTTTTTTTAAAGTGCACGGTTGCTGCTGCCAGGACGGACACCTTCCATCTTTTCAAGTAGGTACCTAGTGTGTCTCCTCTCCATCTTCTATCCAGCAGCTGCCATCAGCTATCCATTCCTCCCATTCCTTTTCCCCCATCACACCTTTTCGATCTGCTGCATCAATCAAATCACTTGTCAACTTTAATAAAACCAAAGCAAGTGTGATACGGCCATAATACTACCGTCCCTTCTTCTAACGCACCCGCGCAAAACAAAACACAATAAGGACCACTTTCCACATCTTATTCATAGCCGGTCTATCTCTTACCTACCCTCCTTCCAACTTTTTTCGTCGCTTGCGTTTGCCGCACTTTTTTTTTTTTTTTTTTTCTTGACAAACTCCTCTAGGATTTTAACTCCCTCATCGGGGTTCTCCCTTTCTGGTCCGCGGCCTTTCCTACCAAGTTTTATTTTGCTCACGCAAAACCTCGCAACAACAACCAAAAAAATTATACCATCTGATTCGGTAACCATTTTCATCCGGGCAATTTTCCTACTTGGTTTCTTGTTTGTGATTCGCGCAACGACTTGATTCAATTTCTCGCAGCGCACGCGAGCAGTTCCTCCTCTCAACGTTTGTTTCCCACCCAAACAACATCTCCGGATTCGCGCCCCATTTCTCCCGATCGCGACCATGGCATCTACTGAGGTTTCCGCTACACGGCTTTACCTAGGCAACCTGCCAAAGGGCGGTAAGTTTAATAATAATGATACCGGGTGCTTTGTTTCGGGCTCACGTTGCAGTGTAACCGCTGAGTCTGGGAGCTAGCTAAGCTTCCCTGTCGCCCTGTCGTTGACTGCTAACGGTCCAATCTAGCAACCAAGGCTGATGTGGAAGCCCACTTCGCAACCCATGGCACTGGCGAAATCACCGAGGTCAAGCTGATGAATGGATTCGGCTTTATCGAATACAAGGATCCCATGGATGCGCGCGATGTCGTTCCTGGTGAGTAATCCGCGTGTCTAACGCACGACGAATTTTATTATTAGCGAAATAGTCATCAGCTAACCCTTTGCTCCGTGTTGCAGCTTTCCGTACGTCTTGGACCGTTCCTGGCCACCGTCTCACCTGATTTCTCCGTTGTTTCCCTGGCTAATATTGACGATAAGATGGATCTGATTTCATGGGCGAACGTTTGACCGTGCAATTCGCTCGAGGTTCTCGCCACCGCGAAGGCTTCGGTGGCCACGAGCGCAGTGCTCCGCGACCCCGTCGCACTCCCCATCGCATGCAGATTACTGGACTTCCCAATGATACCAGCTGGCAGGTCTGTTTAACTCCCGTTTTCCCGTTCTTCGCCCCCGGATTCTGGCTTTAGATGATTTCCCCCTTCCTTGGTACAGCGAGTCATCTTGCGCCGTGTGTTTTCTCTCGCCTGAACAGATCAAATAGGGGACGCTGGTATTCAACATCATCTTATTGTTTTGTGATGTCGTAATTCATCGGTTTAGCTTCTCCCAAATTCTAGCGGACGGGTTTTCAAGGAGCTAGCCAAGGTGCCTCAGGGATTTTTTTTTCCCAATGTTAGACGTAACCGCCTGCTTGGATTGGTTTGACCGCATTCCTTTTGCTGGTGCTGCTTCTGGAAGTTGGGAAATCTTTGGCCTCATTCGCATATGTTCTACACCGCTCCTCGGACCCCCCACTTACATGGAATCTGGATCTAGGACCTGAAAGACTTTGCTCGACAGTCCAGCTTGGATGTCGTTTACTCGGAGACGGGCCGTGACGGCAATGGCCGAGGGTACGTGATAACTCCTAACGGACTACCTGGACCTATGGGACATATGAGTTAACACGGGCGTTTTCAACAGCTTCGTCGAGTTTGAAACCGCAGCCGATTTGAAGACTGCGGTAGAGAAGCTCGACGGCCGCGAGTTCAAGGGACAACGAGTCCAATGTATCGCCGACGTAGGTTTTTCTAAAGTCTACTAATTTCTTTCTCTATTGACATAGAAAACTAGACCCAACCGGACTTCCCTACTCGCGAACGTGGAGCCCGTTCTCGTTCTCCAATGGGTCGTCGACCTTACGGTGCGCCGGGTGACGGTTATGATCGCCGTGGTCCGCCTCGAGGTTATAGCCCACGCGGTTATCGCGAGGATTACCGTGACCGTAGCCCGCCTCGTCGCGACTATTACGACGATCGTCGGTACAGATCCCCGCCGCGCCGTGGACCCATTGATGATTACCCACCTCCACGTGGACGGTACGAAGATCCTTACCGCCGCGACTACGGACCTCCGCCGGATCCGTACGTCAACGGCCGACCTTATGACCGACCTCCGCGTGACTTTCCCCCGCGTGAGGGTGGTTACGGGCCTCGCGAGGGAGGGGGCTACCCCCGGGAGGACTACCGCCGAGGTGGCGGTTACTGGTAAATTTCTTGATATCAACTTTATTTGAGCGACCCCCCTTACGTTATTTAGATACCGCGCCGTTTCTCCACGTATGGCAGGGTCACTGTGCCGCGCCAGCGATATGTTTGTAGGAAGCTTGAGAGAGATGAGGTATTAGGTAACGAGAAAGAAGAAAGAAAAAAAAAACAAAAAACCCAAGGGAATAAAAAATAATTTTCTGGGGGTAGGCTACGCGTGAAGTGCAATGAAATTTTGCTGAGGGGCCGGCTTCAATATTCATTGGTGAGGGTAGCAGGAATAGGACTTAAAAAGGTTTCTTTGACCGGTGTTTGGTCGAGCCCCAATCTGGTTGGCTTTAGGTTAATTGTGTGTATGATCAAGCAAAACGAGTTGCAGTTACTTTTACGAATGAAATGGTTTATTTGGACGTAATGTAAGAGGCGACGGGGGCTACCTAATCTTTTAACAGATCTATCCGAGTACATACAACATTAGGTACATACCGCATACCTCATGCCGCATAGGTACCTCATGCTGTATACCTCATACTGCATACCGCATATACTTGACCTTGCATATAAGGATACCAAGGAAGCTACCTGCATAAAGTAAGTGCCTATGTAGGTACTAGGTTAAGTATACTTAAGGTATGTGTAGACTAAAGTTTTACCTACATGAGAGAGCTATGTCCATGTAAGCCTCGTGCTAGGGTCGGGTCTGGTGCGTTAGATCTAATGCTTGAGTTAAAAACTAGTCCAGGTCCTTGCAGTAGCGGCAATCCTCTATTCCCAATGGGTACCTGGCACTTTACAAGCGAATTGGTATTGCATTAGTAAAGCTCACGAGGTTGAGGTTCGTCCTTTTCTCGTCGGAGCAATTGAGAAGACCGACGAATCGGATTTAGGACAAACTAAAAAGTTCCGAAAAGGTCGGATGTTGTGCTTAGAAATATTAATGGCATCAATAGGTAATCAGTTGTCACTTGAGCTCTTTTCTTTTAGTTATCCATACATTTATGTAGGTAGGTAATTACCTGTTATCCAACCCTGAGACGAGTTAGGTAAAGCATTACAAAGACTTTACATAGTATTGTATTGTATAGGTAGGTATGTAATAGAGCTTATAAGGAGTATAACTGCCTGCACATATAGTCTTAACACCCACTCTGATTAAGTAATACTACGCGGAGACTTTATTTCCATACGAGATACCTAAACCCTTACGAAGTGACGTTACCTATTGGCTATTGACAAAATCCTATACCCGAATAAACCCTATTTCCAAAGGAAGGAAGAGCCTGTAAACGCACACATACGTACACCTCTACATTTATTTAGTTCTAGTTCTAGTTCTAGTTCTAGGTTTTTTTTCCCCCAAGTATTCATGTCGCTCAACGTCCCCGTCCCCCGCGGTCTGGCACTACGACGTATAAATCATCTCTCTGCCCGTCCTTTTTTATCTCAGAGTCTTGCTATTTCTCTCATTCAACGGCCAAGCTGTTGCTCAAATAACACCTTATACCGTAGACTTCTATTTTCCACTTCGAGAAGACTATACAAACCCGACGACAGCATGGCCGGACAACCCGAACCTACCGGGCTCATCGCCAAGAGCGGCATCGAGCTCCTGACTTTCAGTATGCTTCTTGTTTCTTTCTAACTCTCTCACTTTCACTCTCATCTTTAAACAGCAGATACCTACCTATACCTACTTACACCTTTGATACCTGTCATCTTATTTTTCTAACCTAACACCTCATTCCATCATCACAGCGACCCCCAACGGCATAAAAATCAGCATCCTGCTCGAGGAGCTGAAAGAAGCGTACGGCAAGGATTACACGTATCAGTCCCTCAACATCCTGAAGAACACCCAGAAGCAGCCGTGGTTCACCGCGATCAACCCCAACGGCCGCATCCCGGCCATCGTCGACCACGACAGGGGCGGCTTCGCTGTTTTCGAGGGCATGGCTATCCTCGGCTACCTCACGCGCCACTACGACCCCGAGCACAAGTTCAGCTTCCCGGTCGACAGCGACGATTATAGCGTCTGCGAGCAGTGGATGGCGTGGCAGCAGTAACGTATCCTAATTTTTGTTAGCTTGAAAACTTGGCTAACCTGCAGAACAGCGGCGGAGTCGGCCCTATGCAAGGCCAAGCGAACCACTTCGTCCACTTCGCCCCCGAGAAAGTCCCGTACGCGGTGCAGCGGTACGTCGGGGAGGCGGAGCGGCTGTACGGGGTCCTCGACAAGCGGCTCGAGGGGCGGGACTTCCTGGTGGGCGCGGGGCGGGGCAAGTACAGCATCGCGGACATCAACCTGTTGGGATGGGTCAACACGGCGCAGTACACGGGCATCGACACGGCGCCCTTCCCCAACATCGAGAGCTGGATCGAGAGGTGCATGGCCCGCCCCGCGGTGAAAAAGGGGTACGAGATCCCGGCCTATATACCGATGACCAACGCGGATTTGAAGAGGAAGAGGGCGGAGGACCCCGAGGCCAAGAAGCAGTATGAGGAGTCGCAGAGGTTTTTGAGGGAGGCGAAGGAGAAGTATGGGTATAAGTATTCTTCGCCTTAGATAAGAAAAGGGAGAGAGAAAAGGGAGAGAGAAAAGGGAGAGAGAGAGAAACAGGGATCTACAATGACATATACCTAGTATATTTATTTACCGTATGTACCTATGAGGTAGGTAGTTACCTCTTATTTACTCAACTACCTACCGGAGTAATATAATATATGTCAATATGCGGTGCTACCCAACTTGAAAATACACAACAGCTAGCTAGTTAGCCAGCTACCTAACCCGATTGCTTTCTTTCCCCGCATCGTATTTTTGTGTGTAACCTAGTAACCTGGTTACCAACCAACCACTTATAATTCTCAATTCATCTTTTACTTGCTCCCCCTCACCAACCAACCCCTTTACTAGGTTAAGTTATAGACTATAGTAGTATATCTTATATATAATATACGACCATCATAAGACTCCGTACCTAATCTAAAAAGGCAGCTAGGTTAGGTACCTGGCACTTAAGCATACGATGCATCCGCAACAGCTTTCAACAGGTGGACAAATTGTGCCAACCGCACGTTTTCGGTACGAATTTCCCCGGATCGTCAGAGGGGCGCCATTCCCCATTCAGTCCAGCTATGGCTGCGGCCCCAAAGTTTCTGGGGGAAAATGCTACCGCGTACCTGGTTCGATGGGGTTGTTGTTGTTGTTGGAAGGTTGGGGAAAGGGAATTGGTAAATGAATTGCCGACCGAGGGTTGACGTCTTATAAGTTTAGGTAGGCAGGTATACGGGTATTGGCATTGTTGTGTATTATTTATAATGGCGAGGTTCGTCACGAGTTCGACCTATTTTTTTTTTCTGAAGGAGGACTGGTGCTTTCTCTATTCATGATACCTACCTACCTACCTAACCTATTCGCCTACGATGAGCATTCGCTCGATTGCCTCTCTTGCGGCCCTCGCGGCGGTCGCTGCCCAAGATCCTTCTTCACCCATCGATATCCCAAGCCATCTTCCCACGCGGCGCCTCGTCCCAGACGTCTACGGGTACTCGATCGAACCGATATGGGTCGACGACTACATCAGCACGCCGCTCGCCCAAACCCTCCTTGGCGCCGTCGCACGAGTCGCCGGGAAGCCGCCGCCGATCCGCGTCGGCGGCAACACGGCCGACCAGACGTACCTGCACGACGCGCCGCTGTCGACGGGGAACAGCTCGGTCGCCATACCGGGGTACCTGAACGCGAGGCAGTTCAACGTCACGCCGGCCTGGTACGACGGGTGGGCGGGCTACTTCCCGGAGGGCACGGACTTCGTGTACACGCTGAACCTGGCGGCGAACACGTCGGCGTGGTCCAACGCCGTCGCGCAGGCCGAGGCCGCGCACAAGTCGCTGGGGCGGAGGCTCAAGCAGTTCGAGCTCGGCAACGAGATCGACCACTTCATCAACAAAGGGTGGCGGGACGCGTCCTGGGACGTGGCCGCGTACGTCGAGCAGTTCCGGAATGTGACGGGGCAGATCGTGTCGTCGGAGTGGTACAAGGGTATTGCGGACGATGGGGATAAGCCCACCTTCCAGGCGGGGGTGTTTGCCGACCCGCCGTGGGTGCCGGATCAACAGGATGAGATTGACGATTTCAGCATTGCGAACCTGACGAAGGACGGGGAGGGGGGCATTGTAGAGAGGGAGCAGGATAAGGATATTATCGGAAGTTACGCGACGCATTTGTATCCGCAGTCTACGTGCGATGGGCCACGGTGGTTGCGTATGCGGTTGGATCTGCTGTCGGATCATCAGGTGCTTTGGAAGGGTGAGTTTTGTTGTCTGATATACTTACTACCTATTCCCTCTCAGTCTCTGGGTGTAGAGATACTAACCGTGTCGGCAGTGAGTGGCCAGCCCCCTTTTCTTCGCCAAAGTGTCGTATATACCACATCTTGAGAGCTAGGTTTAGGTAGATGAACTAGCGAAGCATACCTATGCTTAGACTTTAGTTATTCAATGCCCCCCCCCTTATTCCCTATCCCAATGAGATAATATGAGATAGGAAACATAAAGTGCTGACCTCGAACAGAACATATCCCAATTCGTCCCACAAGTCGCCGCGGCCGACAAAGCCGGCGCGCCCCTCGTGATGGGCGAGACCAACTCGGTGTCCTGCAGCGGCAAGAGCGGGATAAGCGACACCTTTGGCGCGGCCCTCTGGGGCGTTGACTACGTGCTGCTGGGCGCGTCCATCGGCATCCGCAAGACGTACTTCCACCTCGGCGCGCAGAGCGAGTACAGCGCGTTCACGCCCAAGCCCTACCGAATCAAGAACGAGACCGTGGGCGCAGGGATCCGGGCTAATTGGTACGGACACTACTTCGTCGCCAAGATCGTTGCGACGAACAGTGATAAGGACAAGGAGTTGAGCATTGCGGCGCTGCCGGGGGCCAATAGTAGCTCGCTTAGCGGATACGCCGTATATACTGGCGAGGAAGAAGAGGAGCGCTCGTTGAAGAAGTTGGTGTTCCTGGATATGGGCGTTTGGAACGGCACCGAGGGTCTGAGCAATAACTCCACGCTCAAAGCTACCGACGGCACATCCTTCAGCAACGGGACGCGGCCCGTCAGCACGATTAAAGTATCAACGTCGTGGACGGCCGGGCAGAGTGTTAGCGTGACGAGACTTACGGGACCAGGGACGAATGCGAAGAGCGGGGTTGCGGTCTCGGCGGTTACTTTTGACGTGAGGACGGGGGCGAAGGTAGGAGAGGAGAAAGAGGAGGTTGTGGAAGTTGGAGAGAACGGGACGGTGGAAATTAAGATAAAGAGAGCGGAAGGTGTGTTGCTCGAGATCACAGACGGTGCTGTTTCGGAAGAAGTAGGAAGCTCGGGAGCTGCTGGAAAGACGGGTGCGCTGTGGTCTGGTCTTTTCGTTGCTGTTATGACTATAGGTTTCATGGTGATGCTGTAGGGGCAACGTAAAAGTACTTGACCTACCTAGGTACCTAATAATCCATATATAGCCTTGCATCATATACCAACAGTGCCTTCTATTTCGAGGGAAGCTTTCGACGTACGTTATATGGGAGACATGTGTAATATCAGATGTAATGGTGAGAATGACTTAGCTTCAGAACCACAAGTACCGCGGATTCCTAGCTGATTCTTACCCCTTACCCCTATTCACACCACAATACAGAGGATTGCTTGATTTCGCGTAAAGACTCGCTGTAGGACTGAAACAAAGTCCCGAGTCTTGAAGAGGGAGATAACTGGACTGGCGTTACGCCCGGTAAAGCAATAGATCCACATAGGGGATTCTCTTCTCGTGTCTTGAATCTCCATTACGGTTCAAGGCGCTCTTTTCTTAGGAGGGTAAATCCCAGGCCCCATTATATCGTTAACATTCATCATGTTCCCCCTCCTTCCATTCATCGGTCTCGTACTCAAGTTCGGCAACAGGTCGAAAGGAGAAGTGTAGAGTATCAGCCCTTGGGGGTGAAAGGGGGCGGAAGGGAGTAACCGGATAAGATGAGCAGTACTAACTGCAACAGCTTACCAACAGCCAACGAGTTTGTATTGGCAAATGGGCCGCCAACGACATCGTAAACACTGCAGTGTAGTCCTCCAAGGCCGACTCCGGAGGGAATACGTAGGATCCTCGTTTGGGACCCTATGAATAGCCAACAGGGTTGGATAAACGTATCATGTTATGTGTTGAGTGAACAGCCATGGGAAATTGACGTCGGTTTAGTCTTAGGCCAAGAAAGAGAAAGAGCAGAGCTACAAGATACCTGCATCTACCGCGTCTATGCATGATTTCAAAACATCAATCCCCACTCCATAGTTTACCCCACGTTCCTCCATCAGGATAGTTGAGGGATCTGGAGGCGAAGCGATGCGTCACTCTGCCGAGTCCCGCCATCGTTTGTGAAGATGATACGTATAGCGGAGCACAACAGGCACATCTACCGGCTAAGGCACACACGCTCGCTCAAAGCCTCCTAGCCATCGCTAAATCCTGCCTGGGATTCGGAGATATGGAGCCTGCGAAGTCCGAAGTCGCACCTGTGGTGACCTATATGGTTGTTCTTGGCCTAGACGCTCTATTGGGCCAAGTTCCCATCTTCCGAAGTTCCAAGTTCGGTGACACAGGGGAACAGAGTATATGTGTCACTGTCGCGTTCTTCCATCGTAAGTTGCCCATATATCCCTCTCTGTGGAGTACAATAAGCGAACGATCATCTCGGCACGCTGCAGGATGGAATAGGATAGGATAGGACGGGGGTCATTCAGGCCTAGGTCCATACCAGGCTAAGCCCAAGCGCTGGCCTTGTATACGTATGGATGTCCTCATAGATCGTGTACAGTCGACCTATCGGGGGCTAACCCAGCTCGACACCAATATCCGGGGGTGACATGAGGACGTGCCGGAAGTAGCAGACGCGCAGGTCGTCGCCGTGTGGTTTGCAGCGTACAGCATGGCATTGGGACCCTTCCCGCAGTTTTTTTTTTTTTTTTTTTTTTTTTTGACGCTACATATCGTGAGAAGTTTGTGCGGATTCGGTGTTAGAATAAACTCCTTGGCAGAAATGCCAGCGTAGAATGGTACGGTACGATGCTGTAGGTTCTTCATGCAGAGTCGAGTGTGCGTCTTATAGTCGACAGTCAGCCGGACCGGGTAACTTTACGGGTTACCTCCTTATTTGGCCGAGTTGCAGATTTCGGGAGTCCCTTTAGAGTGGATTCGTGCATTAAAGCCGATAGGCAGTACCAAAGATATGAGGGTTTTCATTGGGCAAATAAAAGAAATCCATGGTAGTCATACATGATTGTTATAAAAATATGTCAATGTTGTAGTAGATTTTGGTACAGGCCCTGTATGCCTGGGATCGTGCGCCTCTCCTGACCGAATTAGGAGTAATGGGGCCAGATCTTGAAATTTCGCGATCTCGATGGAAAGTGTACCAATTCTAGGCAGCTTCCGAAATTGCTTCCGGTGCCCACGAGTTATTGAATCCCTCTCGTCAGTATTGACAAGGCTTTTTGAGACTTCTTAGGTAGCATTTATGCCTTTCAACAAATCAAATACGCCTTGACCTAGAACCAACTGATGGGCTTTAGGGACTTCCTTTTCTAGCTCAATTTACAAGAGCTATGGAAACGTAAGAGTAAAAAACGAAGTGCGTCAGCTCGTCAACTGATTGAATAGTAAAGATACCGAGGCCTAGTGTCCATGTGCCCCTGATGGGGCTTGCTGATCTTCTAGCCTGCCTAGGATCTACTGCTATATTCTTGTAGAATGTATCGAATTTCCAAAAGTATATAGCAATCATAAAGCGGTACCCCTTTTCGTCAGATAGCTGCGGCTGCGAGCTATTGTAGTAGTGGCCTCTTCGCCAAACATTGGATGGTTTTATTGAAAAAATGAGAGACATTGGTAGTGTACTGTCGTACAGTAACCCGTTTTGATCAAGAGAGATATGGCGAGGCTAGTAATGAATGCAAGCCGTTGCTTTTGAACGCCCCATTCATATTCTCAGCGTAGACATCCTCAAATCAACAAGAGGAACTTCCCTTTTCTCATTGAGTTAAGCGAAAACTTTCACTTATACCTTGGAATGTAAAGCATTCCTCGGACGCTTTTGCTCAGATACAGTGCCTTTTTAATCATGAGCAAAATATAAGTCCAGTAGTTGTGCTGTATCCGTACACTACTATGTCATCTTAATGTTAGCAACTTATCATAGACTTCTCTAGCAGAATTAGTTCTTTGAATCCTTCTTTCCATGATTTGGTCTGTTGGGGAGTTGGCTTTGGGAGTGGACTTCGGGCAAAGCCACCGTAACCCAACCATGTCTGAAGTCCCGCCTTTACACTTAGAACCCCGCCCTGAATAGCCGTCCAATCGCCCCGTGATACGATCTCTTGCATTTTCTGTGCCTCGGAGTGTCTTCCTGCTCTATACAGTTCGATAGTCCTGATACAAGCCTTTGGCGCAATGTTTGCGAGACCTGCTAATATGCCGTGTCCTCCTGCAATTAAGGACTGGATCGAGAAGTCGGCTGAGCCCGCTAGGACTAGGAAATCGGGTTTGTCCGGGTTGTACTCCTTCGATTGTGAACGTGTAGCAGCTACTACACGGTTCAGTTTACCAGTATTGCCGCAAGTAAGCTTGACACCGACAATTTTAGGATGCTGTGCCAGTTTGATGATCACATCCGATGATAGGTCTAGGCCATTGACAGCACCTGGGAAATTGTATATGATGAGGGGTATCGGGGACGCATCGGCAATGGTTGTAAAGTACTGCTCGATAGTCTCATATGATGGAGCAAACAAGGGCGCGTAGTACGACGGGGGTAACACAAGGGCATAGTCGCCCCCTGCTTCCCATGCCTCTCGACAGTACTGAATAGTCTCACGAGTACTTTGAGCGCCGCAACCGACTATAACTGGGATGTGAGAGAATCCGGCTTCGTTTAACGCCTTCCGTGTGGCGAGAGTGACCAGCTGACGTTCGGCGTGTGTGAGGTGAACAGCTTCGCCATTAGAGCCTTGAGTTGCAAGACCAGTGACACCAGCCTTGGCAAGTCGTACCGCATGGCGAGCAATGGTATTGATATCAACGTCCTCGGTCTCAGGGTCGAAGAAACATAGGGTTGGTACGTAGACGCCTGGTACCAGTGGCCGTGTCATATGGAAATCTTCTTCTACTGAGTCGCTCTCTAAGAAGCTACCGACAGAAGAATGCGACTCGGGATGTGCTATAGAGCCTATCGCTGCGCCTGAAGAAGTGGTGAGTCGAGAGGAGATTCCCTCAAAGCTGACCGTAAAGCTTCCATTAGGAGATGGTGCATCAAGATGGGGCGCCATGGTTAATCATAAGATGTACGATGGTGATAGTGAAGTATATTTTCGTAATGAGAAGTGTGTGATTAATCTTGTGCTGGAGAGTCTTGCAAGACAAAACAACGGGGAGCAGCGTAGTATATATAGGCAGAAGTGAGATATAGCTATGTCTTAACAGCAACACCAGTTGGAGGAACAAAAAGGATGGCTCGAATAGAAGAAGAGGAAATGAGGTGAGGATACAGACGCATAGACAACATTCCCATTTCTATAACACAGGTAGGAAGGTACACACTGTCACAGAAGTCTGGTATGCATAACCCCTCGCATCTCTCGCTCGGATGTTCCTTTTCAGTAGTGCCCAAGGAGATATTTCAGATTAACAATAACTTCAAAGACCGTGAGAACAGTGCAAGGAAGATCTGCACCACCTGCATATCTCGGGTTGCAACTGTAAGGGTCTTCAAAATGCTTTCGATTTATGCATCAAAGCTAACACGGATGTTAAACGTAGAGTGACTAAACGGTTTGTTATACATCGAACAATATTAAAGACAGCTAGAGAGTCCGGAATTGGATGTACCACATAGTGACTTGTAGGTGGTATTGGGATGTATTCATCAGGTACACAGACCGAATTGTGGATTTGAATGTGGGGGGTAAGCTTGAAGTCGGTACTGTATACTAGTGATTCCCCCCAAATACTCCGTTTTAACACAGAGACTGTGAATGGTCGGCTAGCTGACGATGACATTGGTGATACGGCTTCTATAAGGCCTAGTCGAATCCGACGATGGGATTGGCCAATGGAGAGGACATGCCCATTTGGAGCTGGGGTCAGCTAATAGACTGGCACCAATAGAGAAAGCCATGCAAAGCCTAAGCATGTCAGTAGGAGGCCTGGGCATAGACTAGGGAATCGAACGGAAGAAGACCGCGAGCCTAGTCACCGAAAGCCGTCAATGGGCAGATCTATCTACCATATTCGTGGAGGCACATTCACCTGCTTCGGCGATTGCACAGCAACATCATCAGCTTAGGCATCGTCGTCATCCAAGGCCCAGTGGCATTCCAATCGAGCAGGGGTTTATGGCATCCGGTTGGATGCTGGTAGAATTCAGCAGCGTTGGGGTTTTCAAAAAGAGGTGGAAGGAGCCGAAGCGGGAAGCTGGCCGTGTTGTCACGAGTCCGAAGACGGGCGAAGGCCAAGAGCAGCTATGTGATGAGGGATACGGACTGTCGTTTATGACGAAAGACGGCTAGCAGATAAACATCTCACCAGGCGGCTGAAGTTAATGTGGCGAAGCGATATGCAAGGCGCGAATAAAAATCACGTACGACTCGTGGATGTAGGCTACTCGTTCTTCCGGGAAGGACGGTGTGATTGTGGCTTTCAGGATTAGCAGCCGGGCGGCTGCAGTGTCACTCTCATTGAAAAGCTGCCAAGAATTGCGAATGACCTCTATGCAGCTTCATCGGACATTAAATTGTTGCTAACCAACTCATAATAGCGGTGAACCCCGTACGGTAGTTTGAAATCCCTCGTGCCGGTTACCAATTACAAGCCGATATATTAGATTGTGAGCAAAAGACGAGCGCTCTGGTTCCCTCAAACTGGTAGTAGAGGAATTTTAATACAGTCATCTCCGGAACTGGTAGAGCCAGTACGGCGAAGAGGGTTAGACAGCAAAGTGGCGAGCTGGTAGGTAATTTCTTGGGCCAAGAGCCAGGAGGTTGTACTGTAGTAGTAATCTACTCTAGTAGAAGCTTGTTCAATGCGGGAAACACATCGCTATCTAATTCCGGGCAGGACCTCCAAGGTTGCGGCAGGCCAGTAATGTCTTAGGCTCAAACAGCAAGTGATTATTGGCGGTTGACATGTCTGTCTCGTAAGGCACCGTAACGCTAAACCAGCCATGTTACTACTCGGCAAGTGAATAGGAAGGGGATCGGCATGGCGTCGCCTATCTGAGAAGCGAAGGGAATGTAACATATTTTTTTTTTTTTGGATAACTAGTTGAAGTATCACAGCATTGTAAGTATCTTTCACTGTTGTCGTCATAATAGTTGTAGAGATGTTCCTAGAGAATGAATTTAACTAACCACTCAATGCTAGAAATGGTGCGTCTTGGATTGGGTTGAAGTTGGGTTGGACTTGAATGATGTGCATTGGCGCGGGACTATCCAGGCACGTTGGGAGTTACTATGTAAGAAGTTGGGGGAATTGGGGGGTGTTGTAGGTTGGGGGCCATTCAGGTGGTATCTGGTAATATTTGCTTAGTAACAATACTATAGAGTATTGCAACTTCTACCAACTAAACTATAGCTAAGGTTAAGGTTAAAAGGAGGTACCTACACCTAGCTAGACCTAAGTAAGGTATGAGACTGAGGTAGTATGAGTCATGATCGTAACTTCTATGTGTACCTGAGTTTATGTGTATGTCGTACCTACTTCGTATATCTCAATTAGGTGAGGTATATGTATAGTTGAACTGAAAGAACGATAGTAACAACTTCCATACAATACAATACATGTAATGTGCGGGTGGGGGACTCCACCAAGGCTGTTACCCATCACATCTTCGTCTTGCCCCTCTCCTTAACCCTGAATTTTAATATTTTCTGCTTATTCACCAATGCGGGGCTACCTATGCTCTTTTTTTGAATTCCTTTCCTTGAACTTGAAAAGTACCTCTAACATCATGCATATTACACGCGCCTATTTTCTATAATGATCTACGTAACTCCGAGGGATCGTTGGCTGCCTCACGCTGCCCTATTGTCCAGTCATGTGCGCCAACGTAAATCTCTTTTTTTCCGGCGGCTGATGAGGTTGAAGGAATCAACTTGATTTTCTCGCTACCAGGTTATCCTCCTCCCTGCGACATGCATCGTCCGTCCGTAGCACGACCCGGTCTACATACATATGTAGTGTACTATGCAGTACATCCGTTCGTTTGTATTGTACGTACGCGCCGTATGTGTAAAACGGTATGAGAAAATGTAGTGGCTCTTGGGACGAACATTTCCCAACCTAGCCGCAAATGGACTCCAAGAAGTTGACAGCTTTAAGCGGCAGAGTAGTAAATGTCAGAGAATTGTCTTTCCTTTCCTCTTTACTCTGCAGCGTGCCATTATTGTGAAGTAGCGAGCACGGACCTTGTGATATTGGCCAATATAGAGAGCGGCGAGAGTTGCATCTCGTAGAGGTACGTCCAAGAACACATTCCACTTTGAGCTTGGCCTCAGTTGTATAAGGTGGGAGAAGCTATAACAGCCCACTACGTAAATATTATTTCCCCTAACTTAGCCGAAGGAAACTCGTGTTTTGTTAGCGACATGTCTTTTCTAGGGCTGACTGCAACCTGCTTCTTGTGCCTACCTCTCTCTCATTACTACCTAGCCTAACCTATCCATTGCCGTGCCGAAATCCGTAAGAACGAGCGATTGAGAATCATATCATCAGTCTATCGTAACCTACGTTTAATATATTTTATTGACTAGTTTTGGCACATCTATTGGCTAGGCAGCCGTACGAACTACGCGTCGTCTTAATACGCATTCAAAAGCGTACGATTTACTCAGTAGCCCGACCAGGAAGGGAACTACGTAAGCTTCTTCTACTTTTCGTTCCCCTTGTGTTGATCGCGTGATTAGGTACATATGAAGACGCTTTAAAGTTGGGTATGATTTTCACTTGTTATGCAAAGCTTCGATCACCGTTAAGGAGTGCGAGTGAGAAGCTTCGAATCTGACAGGAACCCTCGCTTTGCATCTAGAACACCCCAACAACCCCGAAACCGGGGACGGCAGCTAGATGTACCCCATAGTAACTAAACCTCTTATGCACACACGGTTTCCGACAGATTGGTTCCAAATAGTAAAAAGGTAAAAGTGTCCGGCCACTAGTCTAGGGGCGTAGTATGTACTTCTTGAGAAGTATGCGAATAGATTGTAAGACGCTGTTTTGCGTGCCCCCATGTATATGTTACATTAGCGAGTTATCAAGTAAAACTTCCCCTCGTATTCATTGGATGGCAAGCACATATACCTTACGTGCGAGTTATTACATTCTTTAATATTAGGGTTGCATACTCTTATCAAAGGTCTTGCTTAATATATCTGTTGGCTTCAGGCTCTGAGCTTCCGATGACACATAATTCCTTCATTCCTCAATCTATATGAAGGAATAATACAGATAAACAACCAACAAAACAATATACCTAGAATGACAAGTCGTTTCTATACTTTTTCATTAGTCAAATTTTGAATAATATAACTTAAATTGATCTAGCATATCGCGTGGATTTCCCAACACAGTTTGTGGTTGCTCGACTAGGTAGATCGCCCTCTCCTCCTGGCCAGATGTAACGTAGACTGCCTGGTAGTGCGCTATATTACAACCTATAAGAGATAATCATGGTATACTGCCTGTTCCTAAAAAAGCCCACTATAGCTACGTGGTGGCTATGCCTGTATAAGCAGGATGGCTTGAGCCCAATACATAATCGTTATAGGTAGGGTCCTGCGAGAGTGCCCAACATCTAATTTCAACTGCATAGCCGCCAGGTTCCTTCAAAGGTGCGATTTCCGGGTCACATGGGCCTCAAGACGAACCAATCCTCCAAAACAGCCATATATCCCCGGTGCCTTGTGTCTAGTAGATCATCGTCAGCCAACCGATGCTTGAAATGCCTGCTTCGCCACGTGGATGCAATATACTCAGAGTATGACGTACTGAGTAATGGATGGCATGATCCTGTCCTGCATGTGCAACTCCTGTGAGTGACTGTTTGCAAGCTACGTCTTGGGGACCACCAGGCGCTGCATCCTACCTCGGACTATATGTCACCCTCAACAAATTTCTTGGCTCCGGATAGTAGTTAGACGACGTTCGGCTACGGTAGATTATGTACTTTGGCTGTTAAGCGATGGCAAACTCGGGAAGACCCAAGCGTACTCAGAAAGGGGGAAATATTAGGCGATGTGTTTGCACGGTTTTGATTATACCTAAGCTTTTTTTTCTTATACTTATTTATTCAATGATTGTTGTGCAATTTATTACGGTGACCTCGTTAGCCGAGCGGATATTCTTCAGAAGAAGAATAGCTTGCTGCGTCATTTTAGAGCGCATGCCCATGATGCAGTTCATAGGTGAGTAGATGATCAGAGTAATGACTGAATATGTCAGCGTGGTATGCCTTTATAGAAATGTGCATTGGGCATCAATATCTCATATTCTTCTTACTCTTAGCTACTCCCAGAATGAGCCATGAGAACTTAGTAAACGAGGTATGATAGTGAGTATGATTGAGCATTTTAAGGGCATGGATTTGGGAGTTTGTTGAGTCTTAACTCATAGCGTGATGGATATGATACTTGTAGGTGTTAAGGGGTTATTAGCACACCATGATTCTTGTTAACTTATTATCTGTTTAGGATCACTAAATTGACTAAAAGACTGATATTGGTCTCATTTGACTCCTAGACTATGCACGGGACACCTTAAAGAGACGGCTCCCCCTTGGTCATTGCTGATGGCTAAATAATACATATCAATGTAGGAGTTTGATGCCTGCCATGAAAGCCTTATTCTATCGTTTCGCATATCATGAGGTGATTAATCTTAAAACATTAAGTACTAATGGTTTGCTAGATATTCTGAGGAAAATGTGGAATAAAAGGTAGAGAGAATAGGGGCCTGCTGTCTATATAAAGAGTGCCTAGGTACCTAGGTAGCTAGTTACCTTGTAAGAGGGTGGAAGGACAGGCGTTACTAGATCATACCTAATATACCTACTGCACATATGGCCCTCACGCTCACTCTGTACATCTCATCCATCAAGAGTATTAACCTCTTCCGACAGACATATTATAACAAGGCAAAAACAAAAGCTACATAAATACATAGCTTTCTTATCCTTTCATGAAGCCTAAAGGCAGCCGATGCTCATGGAAAATTGAGGATCAACTACTGGTTGTGACAGTTCTTCTAGTAACTCAAAATTGCTTGTGAGGGCTTGTGTCTATCCATAGATACTGCTATCAATCACCTATTATTCGGATATTATATCTCGAAGTATGGCATGTATAGCGTCTATCATATCCCGGCACCGTTTATTTACCTACCTACTTATATATTTAAAGTAAGTACCGTGTCGAGATTTTGAACTAACTCAAGTCCTATAGAATTGCAAGGTAAGAGCATGGGACAAGTGCACGCATGTACCTAAGACTAATATCCTTAGATATCTTCTATGACACCCACCATATGAGAGGAATGATCGTAAGAACCTTTTGGATGTTAGCTGCCTTGATTTTACTTCTGAACTGAAAGATTGGAGCTATCCTTGCCATAATCAAATTTAAGTAAAGCGACTTTATAAAGTTGAGATGGAAATATCTGGATATAGTATATTTTACAAGTTCACTCGGCTTTTGATGTGAAACTACCTTGATTTAAAGCTCAATACATAATCCATGTGATATAACTTAATAAGTATGTGTTTTACACAGTTGAGTTAATGAGTAATTGCAAGTTTTGTTATCCGTATGATTTTGATTTAATGTTATGACCTCCTTTCCCCCTTGGGTTTTGACAAGTAGGAATATCTCATTATGTCAAGCGGGTATGCACAAAACAACGCCAACTTCTAACTCTTCAGAACTTCACTAGATTTGCTACCTTGATCTGATCGCGGGTTCATCTATAATACTATATTTCCTTTCGTCCGCTAAGGGTTAGCCGGCGCTGAGTCTAGTCTACGGTTGATACCTACGGGTCACGCTTAAGCAGGTATTAAACCGTCTAAAATGACGGACTTGCATTGAGATTCGCGATAGTTCATTCTGCCCCTGACTATGAAATGTGTACGACTATAATTGTGGTTGATCCATACCTGCCTACTATATTGGATTTTACACAGAGGGTTGCGATATTTGTTGTCGAAACCCCAACCTCACACAAAGCAGTGGATAATTATCGGCGGACAGTCGGACGAAATTAATAGCCCCTGGTTCCTCGTGGATTTTCAATCCATCCCACTTTTTCCGCCCTTGACATACATACCAACATACCAGGTGCCTAGGTCACGTTCTAGCTTCCTTCTGACAGCTCCCACCAAGACCGTTGGGGCTCAAATTGAGACTGGAGGGGAAGAGGGGCTTACCTGGCCAGAAATAGTTGTATATCGGACGACTAGTACTATGTATCAACATGGACATACATAGTATACCTACCTGGTATGTATGACGATAGCTCTGGCAACCCCTCACATTGTCTTATCTGTGTTGACTTCAATACTACGGTGGGCCAATTGATTGTCTTAGTTGTCTACTTGTGGAAGGTCAGTTTTGAAGATAGAACCAATTTTTATCGCCTTTTTTAATTGTTCACCTGCTAAGATCATAAGGTCAAGATTGGCGAGCACGCGCTTGTAGCATGTGGTGTGCTATGTAGTAGTAGATCATGCTGGTAGTAGATTAGATAGCGAAGAGGAAGGACAGACATATTTTCACGGGGGCGGAGAGACAGTTGTCTCCGAGGGTTGGGTGGCGGACTCGAAGGGGGGGAGTTTCGAGAAAAAGCTCCGTTGCCGGCGCCTCCGGTTTGTAGCCCAGACATCCTAGCTCGGTGATCGAATCTGTCTTCAAATATGAACCCGTTCACCTAGGTCAGAGTAAGAACGAAACAGAAAAACAGGTCTAGAATCGTAGATAGAGAGGGGGAAGAGGTAGATCTCTCGTTCAAATAGAAAAATCGATGACGGTGGAATCTGGGCAAACGGGTTTAAATATACCATCGTCGTAAGCGCCGTTAATATATTTTAGTGGCATGCGACCGCCCAAATGCCTTGCCTGAAAAGGGCGGTCTGGAAATCCGAAGGAGCCTTTGGTACTGGCTGGAACTCGAAGTGGCCATAGCGTCGGGACCCAAGCCTCCCGTCCACTATTTCTTTTCTTAAAAACGTGACCAGCCGTGATCGATTCGCGTTTGTCGTACGTGTGGGCCAACGAGAAAAAAAAAAGAGGAACAAGAATTTAAAAAAAAAGAGGGAAAGAGGAGAATTTTGAATGCGACTCGACAAAAGCGGTTTGAAGGTTTACAAGAGCTGAAAAGTTATCTGCGCCGACACAACCCTCTTGCGATGGCTTCGCTCAGCACGATCCCATCGAAGAGGACGCTGGTGCTGTCGATCGCGCCTGTTCTGGTATCTGCATATCTTATATATAGATTTTCACCCCCGGGCTTCTTCACATCCCGGAGAAAATCGAGTTCAAGTGAGCGGCCGGGGCCACCAAGAATCACGAGAGGTGGAGAATGGGTGGAGGAAAGCGACGAGGTGAACGTTAGTTCCGATGAAGAAGAAGAGGAAGAGGTATGTAAATCTAAATCTACCTGCTCTGTAGCTCTACTCATACCGCTTAATAGAATAATAACGACGACAGCTCAGACGTCCGTCCTCCTTATGAGTATTATTGCATGTTCCGTCCTTTCTTTGACATCCAAAATGAGAATGAGGACAAGGACGAGGATGATCAGCTTGACGACGATGACCTGCTTGAGGAGTACAACCAGGTGATCCGGGCTGAAGACAACATCGAGATGAAGCCGGCCGCCGAGCATCCGGACCATCGGTGGATCGCCATGTGGGAGACCTGGAAGTTGTTTTCCGCGTGGGAAAGGCGGGCGTCGTACACCAACCCCGATTTCTTCAAGATGCATATCCACAAGCACTTCCACGGCCAAGGCATGCAAGAAATGATCGAGAACATGGTAAGGGGGGATAACGGCCCTTTTTGCTTTTAACCTAGTAATTGTCGCGACTGAGTAACTGACTGCCATCACCTAGCTCATCGCCTTCGATAAGGAGTTTTCGAGAAAGAAGCGTAGCAAGAGGACCTTAAAGCAGATGTGGGCGATTGTAGCCGCCATGATGCAATGGCTCCTAGAAATTCCCCTTCACGGGTGGATAGGTCAGTTTTTGAGAGAGAGAGAGAGAGCTTTGAGACGGACAGGGCATATCGTGATGACCAAATGGCTGACCACCCATGCGTAAACAGCAACGGGCGACGTGCAAAAGATAAACACAACCGTCAACCTCGTCGGCCGCGCCTTGCTCACGGTGCTCAACGAGCTGGACCGAGCTAAGATGCTTAAGGCCGATTCCGAGATCAAGGACCTAGGGTTAATCATGACCTTCTACCTCTACTGGATCGAAGACCTAGAGATCCCGGATCTCGAACTTCCTTTCCGCAAGGAAGTCGTCGGGTACGCGAAGAAAGCCGGCATCGACCTCAACCAGGCCGGTTGCTACGGCACGGACGAGAAGGTGAAGGCGCTGGAAAGGTCGGCCGGGGGTAAGATCAAGCCGATTTCCGGAACGCCTAAGTCGGATAGGTGGGACTGGAAGAGAAAGGTAAGCTTGCTAATGACTACCCCCCCATTTTCTTCATTAGCGAAGATCTGCATTTATTAACGCGAGATCGTCTCATAGTTCAAGAAGTTCTCCAAGGACTACAAGATCGGCGGCGAGAGGTACAACATCCTGAAGATGTCGCGGGAGGAGCGCGCCAGCTACGCGTTCGATAAGAAGGACCCTCTTGCCGACATTTCGGACAAGGCTCTCCAAGAGGGCAACGTCAGGGTGAGGCCGAAAAGAGGCGTCACAGCTCACTAACATTAGGTGACGATGGCGAGGAATTTTCTGGGCTCTGATGGAGGGTTTCGTGTTATTCCTAAACGAGAGAAGGATGGAGTTAGTTGGGGGGGGGGGGGGGGGGGGGGGGGGGGGGGGGGGGGGGGGGGGGGGGGGGTG
>NW_025953037.1:2602044-2659034 GCF_022478825.1 Daldinia caldariorum
CCCACTACAATTTGGTGTCGATGGGGTTGATTTTTGTGGGGTTTTTTGTTGGGTTTGGTTTTTTTCCAAAACGAGAGAAGGTTGGTGTAACTACCCCCCCCCCCCCCCCCCCCCCCTCTCCGTCATAAGCTCAAAGTCCATATATCGTCTCGTGGGGAGACGGAGACTAGGTGCAAACGAAGGGTTGGACTTAATGGGAATCTTGGGTTGGACCTGGTGGGATCGACCGAGGCACACAGAGATCACGTATGCTATTTATCCCCTTTGCCCTTACGAGATACGATTTGTACGTAGGGACGACGAATTGAAGTAGATGACAGCTTCATCTGACGTGTTTTGAGGTGTGATGAATATTACTCCTTCGCGCACTTGATTGATAATCAACCAATCAACCAACCTACCAACCTACCAACCAGCTATGGCCATAATCGGAAGCGGAACAATGAATCCACAGCTACGAAGTAGTAGGTACGATTCCGAACCATCTTGATATACATCTTGGAAAGGGCAATCACCTGCATCATCTCTACCTAACCTAGAGCCTGCCTTTCGCACACCGTAGATTGCGTGCTCATACAGCGGACTATGGTCCCATCCCTCTAATCCCTGCTTATGGAAACCTAGGGCATTGTCCAACCAGCAACTCACATGCCCCCGACGAATTTCTGAATGCGGTATTCGGATTGGAACAAAGCGTCAACTAGACCCAGATCGCCGCCCACTCCACCATAGGTACCTATGCATGCACTGACCTCAGTGGAGTAGTAGTGTATTGCACGTACACCGCAAGACTGCAAGGCCAGCCAATCATGCGCGATCCCAAGACGCCGGGTCTGCAACAGGGACGTGCTTTTATCGTTAACGAATAACCGGCTTTCCGGTATCTCCTAATGACGTGTGTTCCCGTTAAATGTGATATGATATAAGAGCACCACCATCCGAAATTGCGCGACAAACAGCGTCTGCCAAATCACATCGCCGGTAGCACTAGCACACTACGCACTTATTCTGACGGATTGCCATATCACAAGACTTGCTTCCTGCTTATTCCCGTTGGGGGTCTGTTGGTTATTCCGTCGGCTACGATTACGTGGTACCTAGAGCTCGCTCATTTGCTAAGTCTTTTCTTTATCATACACTATATCTAGGTACCTATACACGTCAGAAGCAGACCTAGTCGATAACTAAGAATATTCGTTTGGGGAGGGATAAGTATCTCTCCCAGGATACCTTAGGTACCCAGGTGTATGTATGCAAGGTCAACCGGTAGGGTTATTGCGTAGGGCAGACGTGGGGTGGAAGAGACATCATGCTCTAATAATAACAGGAGAATGTCAATTGGCTACTTGATTGTCTTTCTTCCAATATGTTTACCTTCAGCACATAATGAGACCCGTCTTCCCAGAGCCGGTTACACGACATACGAAGACGTTTGCGCGGGTCCTCAACTATGACGTCTTTGCAAATGGGTATGAACTTGGTATGCGTATCTCGAGATTCAAACCCGGAGCCAACAGAGATCTTGTCAGTCTTTACGAATTTTCGGCTTGCCCAGTGGTTATGGAGTCTGCTGATGGTGGGAGTGACCAGTTAGAAAATCTGAATCTAGTTACTCCCGTCATAACTAATACGTTTTATATGCCACCCGTAATGAATTAAAGCCGACAACGTGACTTGGAATAAATGTCAAACATCAACCAACATCAGGTTAAAAGTACTGCCATTCGTTTGATTTGCTTGTAAAGGACGTTGCCCGTATTATGTGAGAGTATAGTTCAGAACCGGGTTTGTGGTTACCTGTGTAACATCAGAGTCTACATATACTCTATTCCTAAACAAATGACTCGGGTAAGACAAGAGCCTCTTTCTCTTGTAGTAGTTGAGAGTAGACTAGTATTAACCTATATAAGCATAGCTTTTGCTAAAACTTTCAATTGAGTTGCTAGAGACACTGATTCCCATACCAACTGTTATAGATATTGGAACTTATCATGAGATTTCTCCTATCCGCCCCCAATAGCCTACTAGGCGCTCGAGTGCCTATGATTGTCTGGATGCTTAGTGCAGTCTTCCTTCAAGCGTCAACTATCCACGCCCATGATTCTACATTTGAGCCTTTGGAGTCGACAATCCACGATGTACGGGTTGCGCTTGTTTCGAAGTCAACTACCTGCCGCACTGTGGTATCTTCTTTCCTTTCTCGTATCGAGAAATTGAACCCAACTATCAATGCAATTGTTAGTCTTAACCCGGATGCTCTCTCAGCAGCAGATGAGCTGGATAAGAAAATTGCCACTGGTGACTTAGCAGGCAAGCTTCTTTGTGTCCCTATCCTGCTGAAGAACAATTATGATGCCGTGGGCATGAATACAACGGGATCATGTGCTGCTTTGGCTGGTAACCGACCAATTGTTGACACTCCTTCCGTTAAGGCCTTGAAGAAGGAAGGCGCTGTGATCTTGGGCAAAACTAATCTTCATGAGAGTATGTGTCTCCCGAATATTTGTTGACTCCTGTGTCTTAGGACTATGCTGACTAAGATACTAATAGTGGCGCTGGAGGGCCTCACAGTGTCCTCTCTAGGAGGACAAACAATAAACCCATACGACCGGACTCGGACTCCGGGGGGTAGTAGTGGCGGCACCGGCGCCGCAATCGCAACTAGCTTCGCGGTATTTGGCACGGGTACGGATGCTGTCAATAGTCTCCGTAGTCCCGCAAGTGCAAATAACCTCGTTAGTGTGCGTCCGACCCGAGGGCTTATTTCAAGAGTAGGGATAATGCCTATCAGTTTCACACAGGATAGCATTGGGCCCATCGCGAGGAATGTCCAGGACCTTGCGGTTGCATTAACCGTTATGGCGAGCGTTGGCGCCGATGAAGCTGATAACGCCACTCTCCTTGTACCACCGGAAGCAAGGGGGGTGGACTATACACGGGGCTTAGATGATGGGAGCCTCAATGGACTTCGAATTGGGTTGCTGGACGGATTCTGGAATCACACGATTTCTAATGAAACGACACCAGTGATCGACGCTTTGGCAAGCACCATTACTTTCCTCAAATCACAGGGGGTTAAAATCATCAACGTGACGGACTCGATCTACAACGCATCAGCAATTGCTCAGTTTGATGTCCAACAATATGAGTTCAAGGAGTCATTGAATGACTACCTGTCTAGCCCAAACCTCACCGGAAATAGACCAACTACTTGGGATCAAGTATATGAGAGTGGAAAATTCTTAGTTATTCCAGCTCAATACAGCGTTATAAATAACTCCAGAGTTCGGTCGCCAGCTGATCCCGGATACACAACGGCCAAGCAAGGTATCGACCGTCTTAAAGCTGCGGTTAATAGAACCTTTGCGAACAATAAGCTGGATGCTGTAATCTACCCGGAACAGAAAAATCTTGTAGTCAAGATTGGCTCGCCATCCCAGGCAGGACGCAATGGTATTCTCGCGGCCTTAACTGGCGTTCCGGTGGTCACTGTCCCTGTGGGATTCTCACAACCATCGCTAGATGCCCTGAGTGGTATCCCTATTGGGATGGAAATATTGGGCCTTCCATTTAGCGAGAAAAAGCTGCTCAATATTGCTAATCATTTTTCTCGTCTTCGACCATTACGAAAGACGCCGGCGTTCGCGAACGTTACTATCCCATCTAAACCTTACGTTTCGGTGCCGACGGTGCACCCAGATACTTCCAACATTTCCCCGACATACCCTCTCGGAGTCCTTTATAAATAGGGGACTGTAAACATAGAGACTTATTATTGAGGCTGATGTCGAAGTTGGAGAGTTACCTAGGTACATGCGGCTGATTTAATCGGCCGACGTTCACGCGAGTAAGGCAGTTGGATGCAAGAAAATTCCGATTGTGGAACATTCTAGGTATTATATAGTCTTGTAGAACGGTTCAAGGGTTTAAATGAATGATCTTCCCGGTGCTTCACCGTATCCTGTTGAAGACAGCCTGTGACTGACTAGACTGCTAGAGATGTTAATTATGCGACATTATAACGCATTATATCGCATTATATCGCATTATACGATAAGCGTATAATGAAATCAACACCTCTACCTGTAACAGGTTAGAGTATTTCGACAAGGGGAGCCCGGTAGGAAGTAGATCTCGATCCCCTTAAAAATGCCTCGTGTGCTCGTCCATACATGTAGTACGGCCGAGTATGGTATGGTCCCTGGGATCCTGACAGCAAGCCATAGTGGGGTTCCTTGCAGCTGCCGTTACCGCTGTTCTAGGCCACAGAGCCCTGGATTGTTGAGGTTACTTCCAGTAAGAAGGTAAAGTAAGTAGGAGGTACCTAAGGGTAAGTATCATAGAAAATACATTGGTGATCTGGATTCGGCGCGCAACATCTTCGTCTTAGGAATATTACTCCGTTTAGCCACAAAGCCACGGAAACTCACTCTATTTCTTCACTGCTTGGCTATTTCATAGCCTGACCAAGCTCAAAGTCCGCTTATACCTGCTGGTATGATCATGTTGTTACTAGACAACTAAAATCACCCCTGCGAATAGGCCCTTGAAAACACTGAGGGTAGTACACGACGCCAAAACTGCAATGTTGACAAGATAACAACCGAGCCACCTGTAAATGATCATCGCTGTTATTAGACAGCTAAAGAAGGCTTCAGATCAAACAATACTTATTGCTGATAAACAGCAGAAGGGGTTGAAACGAAAGACGGGTATCGAATATCAAAGTGCTCTGGTTCTGGTTCTGGTTCTACTCAATAGTATTTTGAGGCTATCCGAATTCAACACCTCGCGTTACGTCCGTCTTGTTCCGAAAAGAACCCTAATGTCCGAGCTCCTATATGATCGTTCGTTTCCATCTAAAATTCGTCCCTTCTCCATTGTCGCCGCCTCTGGACGATGTGCAAGGAATTATATCAGCGCTGGTATGGCTGTTCTTGTTGGGGATTCATACAACCACAGACATGCGCTGAATTGTTCAAGAGATGCTTAGGGCCAAGAGGTGAGGTGGACAAAGTTGTCATTAAATGGAATGAGGGGATGTGCAATGAATGCTGGGATAGGCTTCTCCAAGAAGCGAGGGAGATGGCTGAAGCTGAAGATGCTGAAGCACTAGCTGCAGCTTCTGCTTCATCGACGAGCCGTTCCACCGGTTGCTAAAAGAAAAGGCTGACACCGCTACCTGTTGAGACTACCTACCTAGGTAGGTAGGGATTAAAGATCCTAAATAGTGCTGGGCGCCCCGGAACTTTACCGAGGGTTAGTTAATATATAATGAGTTTATGACAAGGGCTGCTGTGCTACAGCTTCTTGACTGCGGGAAGTCAACGGGTACATATATCGCCTTGATAAAAGTAAGGGTAGGTGTAAACCAGGTAGGTTAGATCATAAGTGAATGGTACTGGAAGCGCTACATAGTTTGTTATCCTAAGTGAAAAGGCGAAAGGCGGAAAACGATCAAGTCGAATTATCTTATGCATGGTAGTAGGGAGGTAGGGATTCTAAATAGGTGCTAAATAGATAAAAGGTACGTGAAGAGAAGAGAAACCTAACCTATTACGGCTCTCATTAAACGCGAAACTGTAAAGTCACGTGCTTTCGAGTTTAGCGCATCACATTCCTATACCCCTCGTTCGCGGCTGCAACCCAAATTCCAGGGCATTTACGTCAAGCTCGGGCGACTTTCTCATGCTAGGTTAGGTACCTCTCACCTATTTGTAAGGCAACCCTTTTGCAAATTGCAATCGCACCATGCATCTCCATTTATTGTATTTGTCGCTGCCGACATAGAGTGTACCTTTAGCTCCATTTTTGTTTTCTAATTTTAATATATTATATACCTATTATACCGATCACCTCAGCTTTTAGGTACCTAATTTTATGATACTAGTTGTAATGGCCGGGAGAAAACGTGTAGCATCCAAAAATGCGACAAACCCGACAGCCTCTGGGTCCTCCCGACAGACAAGATCTAGTGCGAGGCGCTCTAATGTTCCGGACATCTATCAACAGATGCTTGTCGAAGCCAATGTCCAATCCGATGCGCCCTTACCAGAGCGACCCTTGAAGAGACGGCGAACCGGTCAGAAAAATGAGGAACCAATTAAGACACCACATCCCCCGGAGGTAACGGCGAAGCCCGAAGATATAGACGATGAAGAAGATGTGCAGTTTGAGGATGTGCCATTACCAGCTGCCACCGTCCAGACGGTATATAGAGATGAGGATGACGAAGAGGATGACGACGATATACAATTCGAGGATATCGACTTCTTGGCACCTCCCCCGAACTTAGGCAAAGCAGAAGACGCCAATAAAGATATTGTGCTTGACTTTTCAACGCAGACGGCTACGGGTTCTCGTAAGGCTGTTGATAGGCGAAAGCCAATCAGCAGGGCAGAAAAAGATCGTCGAATCGAAATACATAAGATGCATTTGCTCTGCTTGCTAGCTCATGTTGCTCGTAGGAACCAGTGGTGCAATGATGCTGCCGTCCAAGATACTTTGCGAGCGCTATTGACCAAGAAAATGGTCACGTATCTCAATCCGGGGACTCATCTTACTCAGTTCGGACGAACACAATCTCTCAAGGAAGGTCTAGAGAAAGTGGGAACCATGTATAAAACAAAATTTCAGATCACTGAGCGAGGACTTCGAAGGGCACTTTGGGTGGAGAATGAAGAACATCTTAAAGGGGTATGCCCACCCGATCTCTTTTATTCTAGTAAGCTAATACAACTTCCATAGTACAAACTACCAGACGATATAGAATCGTCCAGAGAAAAGCCGGATTTTCGAAAAGCAGCGGAATCCCTCAGCGGCTCGCGCGATGTTGGCGCTCAATTGTATTGTGCGCTCCTCCGTAGCGCTGGGGTTGAAGCCAGGCTCGTGTGCTCCCTTCAACCGCTTGCTTTCGCTTCGGGGGGGCCTTCTTTAGGGAGACCACCAAAACCGGAAGGGAAATTATCCATCGCAGCGCGATACGCACAAATGCAACAGAATGCTGCAAACAACAACACGGTTGAATCATCAGCGGAGGTTGTTGATCCAATCCGCAGGCGTTTGGGGCACCCGAATGCGATGGCTTATCATGCTCCCACCATGCATACCCCTAGCTCATCTCGTGAAGCTCTTTCTGCGCCTAAAAAGATCCGGGAATCCTCATATCCCATCTACTGGGTTGAAATTCTAGACGAAGCCCACCAGAAATGGCAACCCGTCGACCCGTTGGTGACAGATTCGTTTTGGAAACCCCAGAAAATGGAGCCTCCGGCTTCTGATAGAGAAAATTGTATGACCTACGTTGTTGCGTTTGAAGCTGACGGCACAGCAAAAGATGTAACTCGCCGCTATGCGAAAGCGTATAATGCGAAAACGAGAAAGATGCGAATTGAAAGTGCGGAGGCTACTGGCGCAAGATGGTGGCGAAAGGTCCTTCGGACTTTCTCCCGTGGCTTCACTTCGGACCTGGACCAGATCGAGGACAATGAGTTAACAGCTACCGAGCTGCGGGAACCAATGCCTCGCAACATCGCCGACTTCAAGGATCACCCGATATATGCATTGGAACGTCACTTCAGGCGGAACGAAGTACTCATGCCTGGTGCTTCTGCGTCAGGCACTATAGGGGCTGGTAGTAACGGCCCCTTAGAGAAGATATACAGGCGGAAAGATATACAGATCGCTCGTAGCAGGGAGAAGTGGTATCGAATGGGTAGAGAGGTCCTCCCAAACGAGATACCTGCTAAGTTCCTACCTAAACGTGCAAAGCAGAAGGCAGATTCACTAGATGATGAGGATGATGATCCTGGGGGGGATGTTGGTACGCCTATCTACACATTCAACCAGACCGTGCAATTCAAGCATCCTCCGGTCGTCAACGGGAAAGTACCCAAGAACAAATTTGGTAATTTAGATATTTATGTGCCCAGCATGGTTCCGGAGGGCGGTGCCTACGTGGCTGACGAGCTCGGAGCTCGAGCCGCGTTCATATTAGGAGTTGATTATGCACCTGCTCTCACTGGTTTCCAATTCAAGGGTAGACAAGGCACGGCGGTTTTATACGGAGTGGTAGTCGCCGCAGAGCATGAAGAGGCTGTCCGAGCTGTGATTACAGGTCTTAAAGACCGGGAGGCCGATATGGAGAAAGAGCTGCGGACCCGCGAGGTTCTTAAGACTTGGAAATTATTCCTGAGGAGCCTCAGGGTTCGGCAACGGATTTGGGAAGGCGTTGACTCGGAAGAAGAGGAAAGTCATAATCAAGATACCGCGGACCATGATAATGGGAGTGAAGCAGCATTGCAGGAACACGACATAGAGGACGCGGCGCAGCAAAGTGATGACAGCGGTGAAGCTGGGGGTTTTATGATAGATGACGATTACGCCGGAGGTTTTTTCGTCGATTGATAAGTTAAGGGCCCAATAGTTTAGGTAGGGGTTGTTGACAGATCCGAGCCAACCCTTAACCAGCGTAGTCCGCCGATCTCAATCCTACACCTCGGTATAATAACGGGGCTACTAAGCAGCCGCATTCCAGGGCTCACTACAAAGGGGATTCGAAGTTGCGCATCTTCCATCAGGAGGGGGCGATGTTTCTTGGAAACCTAATTGTCCATATAAAGAGATTTGGTAGATGTCTCACTCGTCATATTTTGCGACTGGTTATGTATACGATGACGCGTCAATCAATCCTGTACGGCTCATTTATTCGTTCTGCAGCGTATCATCATCATCATCGTTATAATTAAGGTACCCAGAGTGCATACATATACCTATACCATGCATGGAGATTCAGGTATGTTTGCTGTTGGCTGCCTGCTGCCTGATACGGGAATCTGCAGCACTTTTTTTCCGTCGAAATTGACGAATTAGGATTTGCAGAAAATTTGGCGTTTACTTAAAGGGAAGAAGTACAAGCCCACTTTGCCAATGACGTATGGCGTGAGCCAAGCGAGCCGTTTTAATCGGGCGTTGGCCTAGATTCTGGGCAACTCGATGCTGCAAGCTTGCAGCTACCTAAGGCAGCTGAATTCCCTAACCATACTTAATTCCTATTGGCTGGTGTACAGGCCTTTACGGTTTTAGTGGGTAATATTTGACGAGCTTTATAGCACTGCCACTGCCTACGAAACGCTTTGGTTCCAGATTCCGGGACGTTCGGACCAACCCAATCGCCGATTTTCCCTTATACCCTAGGTTAGGTAGTTAAGGGTTCGTTCGTATTAGGTACGCTTCCGCATTCATGAGGAAAAGGTCGTTGAGTTTTCTGGATAGAATCGTGACAACCGCCTGTTCTGAACGAGGCTACGCGATCAGGCGAAGTTTTTTGTTGGTCCTTGATAGTTCATCTTTCTCTTCCTCTCTCTCTCTCTCTTTTGCGTTGAAGATTTGGGGGGCTTAGAAGGTACTTATCATATTTGAGATTATTTGATACAAAATATACTCAATTCACTATCCCGTCCTTTGTTAGTTTTTTAACCCTTTCCAACTTTCGCGGGAGATCGATACCGTACATACACACATTGGGCTATCCTGACGTATTGTACATCCATCTTACATGGCGCGATAAAAAAAAAAATTCTTACGACGCGGATCCGTCAGCAGACGCCCGGCTCTCTCACTCTGACTCGAACCACCCTTCCGTAGGGGCGCCTTTTTTTTCCTTCTCTTTCTTCTCGAGAAGAGACTTTGAACTGCGGGCCTGTTCCGCTACCGACGACAATGGCCTTCTTGCGGCAGACCTGGACCTTGACGTCCAAGAATCTCAAGATCGTCGTTTTGCGCCATTGGTATGCCACTCTCATAAGAGCGTTTATCCTTCCCATTCTTCTGGCAGCTTTCCTTACTTTTGCGCGGAATCTATTCGTTCCGCCCGCTGTGTACGGCATTGGCGACTCGCGCCCTATTAGATCCCTACAGAACGGACTGGCTGCTGCGACCGAGACGAATCGTAATACAGTCGCTTTTGTGGATAATGGCTTCGTTGGTGGCGATATCGAACGTGTTATCGATACGCTTGCGCAAACCGTATCCGGAGCTGGGAAGAATGCGTCGAGGTTATCGAGTCTGTCCGATTTATCGTATGCATGCCGGAGTTCTTTGCGCGGCGTATCGCCTTGTTACGGCGCAGTAGTATTCTACTCCTCCCCAACCGAAGGAGAAGGGGGGATATGGAATTATACGCTTCGAGCAGACGGCGAGTTAGGGTCAAAGATTGATGTGACAAAGGACGATAATAGTGCCCAAGTCTATACTCTCCCTTTGCAACGCGCCGTGGATACCGCTATTTCCCGTGTTTCTAATCCTGATGGCCAGTCGCGGATCCCGGACCTTATTGACGAGTACCCGTTCACTCCCGAAACCCAAGAGGAACGGGCCGCACGGATCCGGCGTAACTACCAATCGTCGTTAACGAACTTCCTGAGCGTATCTTTTTTCGTAGTCGTTATCGGTATTTGCTATCATATGACCGGCCACATGGCAACCGAAAGAGAAATAGGCATGTCTCAGTTGCTAGACGCCATGATGCCCACAAGGTACCGATGGGAACCCCAAGTTGCACGGTTGCTCTCGTACCACATTGCCTTCACCGCAGTCTATCTTCCAGGATGGGTGATCGGCTCTATCATCATTGCGCGGGGAGTTTGGCCAGATACGAGCGTTGCCATTGTGCTTCTTTACTTCATTCTTACCGGTCTTGCTTTGGGCTCTCTCTCCATCCTGAGCGGCTCGTTTTTTAGCAAATCACAGCTTTCCGGCGTTGTGACTACGATTGCCATAATTCTGCTAGCCATCCTAGCGCAAACTCTGACATCGCCTAAGACTGGTACCGTTGCGGCTTTGAGTTTACTTTTTGTACGTGTTTCTTGCCGTTACTTATTTCTTTAACAAATCGTCTTATCAACCACCTAAATAAGTTTAAAATGAGTCCTGACTAACCTTATGCCATCACAGACGCCTTGTAACTTTGTATGGTTCATGACTTATATAGCGCGATATGAAAGATTATCTTATCCGGCCGATTTAATCAATAACCCCCCTGACAATCCTTGGAACATACCTGGTGTTGTTTTTTGGGTGTTCCTCGCCATTCAGATCATTGCCTATCCTCTCATTGGAGCTTATTTTGAACGGGTGCTACACGGCACGACTACAAAGGGCCGTACAATTCTTCAAGGACAAACTGCGGACACGGCACCGACCGATGCCGTTCGCTTAGAGGGCTTCACTAAAATATACTACCCTAGTTTTCTTAATCGATTGCTTCCCTTCCAATCGGCGCCAAAAGAGCCAGTCGTGGCCGTTGATAAGCTAACACTCACTGCAAGGAGGGGTCAAATATTGGCTTTGCTCGGCGCTAATGGTAGTGGAAAGAGTACGACGCTTGACTCGATTGCTGGTATCAGCAAATTGACCAGCGGCGGTATTACGATTGATGGAACAGGGGGGTTGGGTATCGCGCCGCAGAAGAATGTTTTATGGGATGATTTGACAGTTGAAGAACACATTCGGATTTTCAACAGGCTAAAATCCCCGAAAGCTCTTGCGTCTAAACAAGAGATTAATGACTTAGTGGTAGCGGTGGATCTTGGGCCAAAAATCAAGGCCCTGTCCAAGACCCTTTCGGGTGGTCAAAAGCGAAAGCTGCAACTTGGAATGATGTTAACTGGTGGCAGTGCCGTCTGCTGTGTTGACGAAGTCTCTTCGGGAATCGACCCCCTATCGCGACGAAAAATATGGGATATTCTTTTAGCTGAGCGTGGAAAACGAACTATCATCCTTACCACCCATTTCCTCGACGAAGCTGACTTACTTGCTGACCACATTGCTATCCTCTCTAAGGGTACGTTACGAGCTCAAGGATCTTCTGTCGAGCTCAAGGAGAGATTGGGCGCCGGATATCGAGTACACGTATTCAATGCTAGAGAGATCAAGAATCCCCCGGAGATCAAAAACGTCACCCGCAAGATAGGTTTCGATGTGATCAGCTATATTGCACCAACATCTAGTCTTGCCGCAGATGTAATACGCTCTCTTGAGTCTGCCGGAATCCGCGATTACAAGTTTTCCAACCCTACTATCGAAGATGTTTTCTTACAAGTAGCTGAGGAAGTTCAAGGAGAGCATGTCATGAGACAAGGGGAGAGTTCATCTGCTGAAGTTGCTGCTGAGAAGCAAGTGGGACCCGAAGGCAGTATCGGAAGTGAGCTTGAGAAGGATAGATTAGAGTTGCTTTCAGGGCGTCCAATTCGCTATTTGAAGCAAACTGGTGTACTGTTCATGAAGCGGTGCACTATTTTCAAGACGAACTGGTTTCCTTATGTGGCAGCCTTCTTAATTCCTATAATAGCGGCAGCTCTGACAGCTTTATACGTCACGGATCAGCACCCAGTGGGATGTAGCCCGGCTGATCAAAAGAATATCGATTTATCGGGTTCTTTGGGTCTATACGACAATATGTGGCTAATTGCTGGTCCATCTTCACAATTTAGTAGTGAAACGATCCAGAGGCTTTTCGGCCCTATCTTCATGGGTCAAAACCAGAACCTGGATTTGAGCCAGTTCCTTGCGAGAGCAGATAATGAGACCGGGGCGGGATCAAATTCTCCAGCTTCTTTTATGCAGAGCTTACATTTGGTCGATTCGCTAGATGAGTTCAACAACTTTGCCGTACAGATGCGGAAGAATATTACACCCGCTGGGTGGTGGCTTGGGGATGCTAATTCTGCGCCTACTGTCTTATACAAAGCAGATGGTGGAGACGTTATCACCTCACTTTTCGGGTTGAATGCTTTAGACGTTATGCTAACCAACACTACTATCGCTACGACTTACGCTCCGTTCGACACACCTTGGGCGCCGTCAACTGGGGACTCCCTGCAGCTACTAATCTACTTTTGCCTAGCCATGTCCATCTATCCCGCCTTTTTTGGTCTTTACCCCAATATTGAGAGGCGCCGGAACGTTCGAGCATTACAGTACTCGAACGGCGTGCGTTCGCTGCCGCTCTGGGCTTCTTATACCCTGTTCGACTTTGCAATTGTTGTTGTCGCCTCCGCGCTTGCTACCGTTGCTTTTGCCGCATCTTCCGATGTCTGGTATCACGTCCCTTACCTCTTCCTCGTCTTTATATTGTACGGCTTAGCGTCTACCTTGTTATCATATGTTATATCTCTATTCAGCAACAACCAGCTGTCGACATATGCTTTCTCGGCAGCCGGCCAGGCCGTCGGCTTTCTTATTTACTTGATTGCATATCTCTGCGTTCTTACATACTCACCGGTCATCCTTATTGATTCGTCTATATTGGTTGCCCATTTCGTTATATCGGCTTTCTTGCCTATTGGTTCGGTTGTCCGAACAATGTTTGTCGCCCTCAACCTTTTCTCGGTGTCGTGTGACGGAGACCAAATTCAGAGCAATCCGGCCGCTATAACTGCTTATGGCGGCCCGATTCTTTACTTGATTATACAGTCGATCCTCTTATTTGGTTACCTGCTCTGGCACGACAGTGGGGCTGGAAGCAGTTTGCTGAGTCGCATTACGCAAAGGTCACCGCCGTCCTCCAACGACCCAGCTGCTTCAGACGAAGAAATTGCCAACGAACTCGTCCGCGTAACTAGCACTCCTCAGGATAGCGATGGTCTCCGAGTGCTACACTTGACGAAAACGTTCGGAAAGAACACGGCTGTTGATAATGTTACGTTTGGCGTTCAGCACAGCGAAGTCTTTGCCTTATTAGGACCTAATGGCGCCGGAAAGTCTACGACTATCTCGTTGATTCGCGGTGATATCCAGCCTAGTTATAACGGAGGTGATGTTCTCGTTGAGAACACATCTGTGAGTCGCCGTCGTGCTGAAGCTCGATCCCACTTAGGTGTATGCCCTCAATTTGATGCTATCGATTCGATGACGGTCCTCGAGCATCTACGGTTCTATGCCCGCGTCCGAGGTATCCCTGACATCGAGCATAATGTCCAAGCCGTCCTTCGCGCCGTAGGTCTCGAAGCCTTTTCGACTCGTATGGCACATGCGCTCTCCGGCGGAAACAAGAGAAAGCTATCGCTCGGCATTGCTCTCATGGGTAACCCCAGCGTCGTCCTGCTCGACGAACCCTCTTCGGGTCTCGACGCGGCGGCTAAGCGAATAATGTGGCGGACGCTACACTCGATCGTGCCCGGCCGATCCATCCTCCTCACCACGCACAGCATGGAGGAAGCCGACGCGCTCGCGAACCGCGCCGGCATCCTGGCGAAGCGCATGCTGGCCATGGGCACCACGGACAACCTCCGGCAGCGCTTCGGCGACACCCTCCACGTGCACATGGTGAGCAAGTCGGCGCCGCACTCGACGGCCGAGGAGATGGAGCGCGTGCGAGCGTGGGTCGTCGACACGTGGCCGGACGCGGAGGTCGAGCAGAAGACGTACCACGGGCAGATGCGGTTCTCGATACCGGCGAGCGCGGTCGGGGGCAGCAGCAACGACGGCAGCGCGGTCGGCCGGCTCATCGTGATCTTGGAAGAGCACAAGGAGGAGCTCGGCATCGAGCACTTCTCCTGCACGCCGACGACCCTCGACCAGGTGTTCCTGACGATCGTCGGGCAGCATAATGTTCGAGAGGAGGGGTACGGCGAGAAGAAGAAGAAGAGGTGGTGGGCGTGGAGGTAGAGGGGAGCAGAGGGGAGGAGAGGAGGTTTGTTTTCATATACCTGCCTACCTTAGGTGTACCTATATACCCTATTCGTATTTGTTGACGATATATTTGTATGGGTAAGGGGAACATGGATACATACACACATCGCACGCACGCGCATTTGCTACATCATACCCCCTATTTATTCCTTTTTATCGTCGTCTATTTTAGAGGCTAGATATCTTGCGATACTATGGTTTTCGAGTGAAAGACTCGTTTAGAATGAATGGGATATATATACACGCGCATATGATAGAATATACTGCATCTCACGGAGTAGGTGGGTGGGTGATTGGGCTGCATCTGGCTATATGGTTATGTTATATATATACAAATATGAATATCTTGTCATAAGCGTAGATGTCTAAATATGCAAATATGTGTTGTATTGTATATGATCTTAAGAACCTACTGGTCAACGATGATACCGCCCGCGACCACACGATAACTCTCCGAGTTTACGGCAAACAAACTGTGATGAGCGGATAAAGTACAAAGGCAAAACTGACTCAGAACTTTTAAGCTACCCACATAATTAATATATTAGGTACCTATACAAGAAGACAACTCAATTCTAGAAGATGCGCTAGGATAGATAGTGTTGTTCATGTGAAAGATGCATGCATGTAATTGAGGCGAAAACATATATAAAAAAAGACATAGATAGTACTTACTACCCCACGAAGCAATCGGACGAACCTTGTTAACCACGTTGCATCGACGCAATTATTAAACTACCAATGCACCACCACCACCCATTCAATTCATTCCATACATACATGAGATGAACCCAAAAATAAGATATTTCCTATTCCTAACTACCCACCATCCACCATGCAAATGAATGAGTTTAGAGAGCTAAGTGTAGCCGGGTTAGTTAGGGATGAAGAAAAATGCAAAAAGTAGGGTCTGACCGGGGATCGAACCCGGGACCTCTCGCAGTTTGAGACTCATTTCGAATGAACCCAAAGCGAGAATCCTACCACTAGACCATCAGACCCTGGTAGTTGTTAACTCGGCTCGTTATAGTGCACTATATACTAGTTCTAACGTCGGGTGCTTCAGGGTGGGGAGGGGTTCTTGGTTGTTTGGATTGGATTGGATTAGCGCTTCTCTCAGGTGGGGATGTTGGTTGTGCTGGTGGGTGGTGCTAGTGGTGGTGGGATGGATTGTGGTGGGGGGACAGGCAGCTGATAGATGGGTCAGGCTACCTAGGTAGGTACCGCGCCATAGTAATTAGCGCGTGAAGGTACGTACAATACCTGTGTGCGGTTTGGAAAGAATGTTGCCGTTAATGTAATTGTTCTTGGTAGTTGAAAGTAATATCTAGGTAATGCATCAGTACCTCTATAAGTTAGTGATTATGTGGTATGAATGAGAAGATAGTCAAGGTGGAGTTCTTCCTCTTTTTTTTTTTTTTTTTGCTTTTTTTTCTCCTAGTCTAGAAATGTTCTCGGCTTTTATTCCTTACTTTGCGAATTCCCATACGCATCGGCCCATTGAGCGCGTGCCCCTTTCTAAACGTTAGTTAGGTTAGGTTAGGTACCTGGTAGGTACCTCCTACTTGATTTACGTTCAACTAGGTAGACTAGAATTAGATGAAAAAAGATCTGAGAGCGAGAGATATAGCTGTATGGGGAGGCAAGTTTATGCAACATTTCTATTGTTCGCGACGCTTCCTTGGACCGTATAAGTCTTGTACGTCGCTCGTTCGCAACGGCCTGCCCGAGAGCTGGAGCTCCAGCCAGGGCGCAACTACCTCCTCCCCCTTCCTTCCGAGCGTATGGTCTTTGTTGATGCCCCCCACGTCGTGAATCTGTATCCTCCTGTCTGCCTCTTTTGTCCAGAAGTCTTTATCCAGCTCTTCCTCCAGTCCCTCCCAGCTAAAATCTCGCAGCGTCTCAGCCTTATCTATACTAAGACGCATATACTTGCCGAGCTCTTCGGCCTGAGACTGGAAGTTATTCCCGGGGTACGCCTTGTTCTTCTTTCCGTCCTTCCCAGCATACCACTGCTTTAGAACTGAGGGAGGTAACGGGGGTGGCTTGGTATGCAGCAGCAACGTCTCGGGGATTCTCAGTGTGGACGTTCTGGGTGGGAAGACGAGCCGGCTGCTTTTTGGAGGTTTGAAGAGTAATAACTCTTCGCCGGGAGAGAGAGCTGACTCGGTAAAGCTGGATGGCGCGTAAAGCCCTGGTGTGATGAAGAACAGAGTAGGGCTTGCAAAGGGGTCGAAAAGGTGGTTTGGATTACCGAATAATGCTTCGGCGTACTGCTTCATCTGCCGGAAGTAGGCGTCGTCCTGGCGCAGTAAGACTTCTTCTTCCGCGTCGATATTCGGATCTGGATTATTGATGGGGTGGTCTGCAAGGAACTTGGTCCAGTTATATATCCCGTTGAATGCGACGCATCCTCGGACAGCCATCCTCTCATGAGGACGGGTTTCCGTCAAAGCTAGAGATACTGCTAGGGACGCCCCGAGATACGAACCGTAGAGATATATGTTTCGACGTTGAGTATGTGGTGGACTTAGATTCTGGATAATCCAGTCATAAGCCCTTGTAGTATCATGGATAGGGACTGGCCAGCTCAGAGGAGGAGGGGACGATTCGTCCTCGTTTGATCCATCCGTAGATGCCGGGGGGTCAATCTGTTTAGTTTTGGAGGTCTCAAAGGGGGAGAACCCATCCCAGTGATAATTCACCACGACGGTCGGCCTTCGTTTGAGAAATGTGGGTAATTGGAAAGGCTTGTCTATGGAAGCTGTTGAGAATGGTGGTAGATAGATCAATAAGGGGCTTTCAGGTGACAGCTTCGAAATATTATGTAGACTAGGGGTTAAGTCAGATATGAAAAGTCCAATCAGATATGTTTATATATATACCTAGGTTAGGTAGGCAGGCATGTACAAATATATATTTACTCACTCGATAATCGTATCACCGGACGAGCCACCGGTAATAGCCACACGTTCTACATCGTTGGTAGCAGCGCTATAATGCCTCTTTATATGGTCGCGAAGACCGGCAGATATTAAACATCTACTGCGGAACCATTTTCTCATCTTTCCTTTAATATTCGGAATGAGCTCATCGGTGCTCTCCTACCCGCGAATTCTGAGATTGATGATGGCCTTGCTAATTTAGTTGTGCATCAAAATGTTGAAATGTTGATCGGACAGGTAAATAAATGGGATGATATGTGCGATAGAAGCTAAGCAAGAAACTAAAGGGACTATTTTTACGCGCCAAGCGAGAAAAATTACCTAAGGTGATACCTATAAGATCGTTTGTTGCATATTTCCCAACCAATCACTTATCATATATTATATCATTATATCCTTAATTAACAGGTCGTTCTTCCTTACTCGGTTTAGCGGCTAGAACCTTCTAAACCTTCTATTTCCACCAAACTAAAAGCTTTAGCTTCACAATCTCACAATCCCTAATGCCACACACAAGCGACGTCATGCCTACCACATTAAAACATCCATATCAAGACATGCGCCTGACCCTCCTTTGTCAACTTATATACCACCTATATATATCTATCTACCTACCTAGGTAGGTACCTAAGGTAGCTACCTATCTAGTAAATAAATAAATTAATAAATTATCATCACCAACACATCTAACAATCGTTATCTAAATCTACGATACATCTAAATAAGTAACAAAAAGATGTTACACTTGTCATCTCTCCCAGGCTAGACAACCTTGCTCCACGAACACCAACACAAAATAATTCGAATATGAGTGTTTACTATCGACTTTCTCAAAATGGACGATGCAAACTTGAATAATATTATCGCCGAGCATTCGCAAGCCGTCGATAGCTTGGGTCACAAGAAGGTCAGGAATAGACGTATCATGAATGATCGGCTTCATCTCCATCCCAGGTGAGAGAGGTCTTTTATACATACTTCTCTCCTTTCTACCTTCTCTCTTCTACCTCCTCTCCCCCCCTTTTTTAAAAAAAAAAACAAAAACAAAAAACTCACACGCATATATATATAAAGGACTCAAGCTAACCGAGATCAAAACTAATCAAACTCTCATAGCCGTTGGTGGCTTGCGTCAGCCGCGTTTCCCATGATAGCGGGGACTTTGGGTCCCGTAGCTTCGGCATTCAGTATCTGCTCGCTTGTCAAGTATTGGAGGCAGCATATTCCTCCAGGGTCCGACGTTACCGAGGCCGTCTATGTCAAGGACCCTCCGTGGCTAACAGCGGTGAACGCTGTCCAGCTAGTCGTCGCCATAGTCGCAAACATGTTTCTCCTCCTGAACATGACGAAAAGGGTGCGGTTCTCCATCGCCCAGCCTATCACGATAGCAGGTTGGTATATCTCGGCAATCTGTCTCGTTTCTCTATGCGCTACGGCGTCTGGGCCCTTGGTCTTGCAGCCCAAGATTGAATATGTTTGGTCTCAAGCTTTCTATTACGGCTTATTCGCAGCCGTCCTCTACTTCATTGTCGCGTCTCTTATGGTCGTCACCGTCTGGGGTGCTGAGACCGGCCACTACGGCAAAGATTTCGCGCTGACGATCAGTCAGAGGACGTTAATGCTTCAGACTATTGTCTTCCTAATATACCTTCTTCTAGGCGCTTTCGTCTTCTCCAAGATCGAGGGTTGGGATTACCTTAATGCCGTATATTGGGCAGATATGACTCTCTTCGCCGTAGGCTTTGGTGATATATCCCCCCAGACCAGTCTTGCTCGCGGTCTTGTCGTTCCATACGCACTCATCGGCCTTATCACTGTCGGTCTTGTGATCGGATCGATACGGAGTATGATTCTTGAACGCGGCAAACATAGGCTCGACGCGCGTATACTGGAGAAGCAACGCCGTTCATTAGTACGACGCATCTCGCGCAAAGGACACAGCCATATCCTCAAGCCGGTCAACGACGAAGCTTCCGATGCTTCTCCTTCAAACCCTCGAAACCCTCGCTGGACAGAATTCGACCGTCGTCGAAAGGAATTTCAGCTAATGCGTAAGGTTCAACGAAAGGTATGCACGCAGTCTACCTGGAGGACGAGAGAATATTCTCTCTCTATATATGACTACCTAATTCCATGCCCGTGTACTAATTAGGGGTAGTAAGTGGTCAAACTCTCCTCTCGCAGGATCTCTGCTACAAATAAGGACCGCTATCATTTCATTTGACATATGAATTTATTACCAAAGCTGATCCCAATACAATCCCAATACACGACCATGGAGTACTAACATGATACAGAGCGTCGCAAAGAGAAAGGTGGACTGCGATGGCCCTATCTACCACAACTTGGCTCTTGCTCTGGCTCGTGGGTGCCAAGATTTTCCAAAGCTGCGAATATCCCTACCAAGGGTGGTCGTACTTTGACGGGTTCTATTTCTCATTCACGGCTCTGACAACCATCGGGTACGGTGATCTCACCCCGGTATCGAACCCGGCCAAGGCCTTCTTTGTATTTTGGTCCCTGCTCGCCTTGCCCACCACGACTTTTCTCATATCAGACGCGGGGGACACAATTGTGAAGGGCATTGAAGACGGCACGCTTCTCGTCGGAAGTATCACAATCTTGCCCGGAGACTCCGGCTTTAGGACGGGGATAAAGCAGCTATTATCGAAGCTGTCCTGCGGCGTGTTGTTCCCGGACGAAGATGCTGAAGAATCTCCCCCGGGCTTTCTAGGCGCGGCCAGTGAGCATCATACAAACGACAAGAGCGACGATGAGGAGAAGGGCACAAAGGCGTCTAGTTCGACCGACGTCAACGACGCAGAAAGTAATCTTCGAGCCGAAAAGGACGCCGAGAACGGGGAGGCACGAACATTAACATCGTCGCCATCACCGCCGACAAAATCCATTTCAACAACCAACGGAGAAGACCCCTCATCCAAGTCTCCGCCCGCCCGAGAATCGAAGGCGAAGATGAATTCATCCCCCGGACGCTCCCCCTCCGTGACCCGCGAAGGCTTTCCCACCGAACTCCCCAAGTCCCGCGCCGAGTATCACCTCATCCTGATCGACGAGATCATCCGCGTGACTCAGCACCTGCGGCACGAACCGCAGCGCAAGTACACGTATAAGGAGTGGTAAGGTTTTTTTTTTCTTTTTTGGTGCTGGTGGTTGTGAAAGCTGTGGTGGTTCTAATTTCGTCTGGTACTAATTCAAATCTAAAGGGTCTGGTACCTCCGACTCATCGGCGAAGACGAGAGCAGCGCCAAGAACCACCTCCCACCGGAGCACCATCCACCGGAAGAACCGCGTCGCGAGAGAGCCGCGAACCGGTTGTGCGGGGCCCCCGCGACATCTGTGAACGCGGGAGATAACGATCCGTCAAGGGAGGGCGGGGGAAGTAGTAACGATAACGGTAGCGGTGGCGGCGGGGGCGGGGGCGGGGGCGATGGCGATGGTAAGGAATCAAGTACGGCTGCCTTGCAAATACCCAAGTGGAGCTGGATCGGACACCAAAGCCCACTCATGGGTACCAGGGAAGAAGCAGAGTGGATTCTAGATAAATTAGAGTGGAAGCTGAGGGAAGAGCTGCAGGCCGTCGTTAGGGAAGAGGGTTCGGATCGGGACGGGTTGAGGAGAGTGAAAAAGGAAGAGCGGGAGAACGAGAAGAAGAAAAAGACTTCGGGTTATCACTAGCCCATCTAATGGAGAAGAACGATCAGCATACGAAATAAACAGTAACATATAAAAATCAAATGAGTGTGTTCAATTATTGCTAACGTGTAATAAATGTAACGCTGCGAACGAATACTTGTTAGAAAGGTAGGTGGGTGGCAATGACGTTGCCGCCAAAGCCTTAACCCTAGTCGTAGCCGAAGCTATCCTTCGATCTCCAAGTGATATCCGCCCCTGTTATCCGAATTATTATTATTGCCGTCGGCTAAGGGGTAAAGGAGGGAGTGCATCATGTCCTTTTTTTTTTAATAAAAAAAATGAGAATCCTTAAAATCACCCTAAACATCATCTTATCTCCCTGTCCCTCACTAGAACAGATGCCACCTCTCCTGTCTGCTTTGTTAAAATTTAACGTCTAACAGAAAAAAAAAACCACCTCGGCATGTGCGTGAGGGCTCATTCCCACCCTATCCCTTTTTGTTTTCGGCTACACGCATAGGTTGGTTTAGATATGCTCGGGAAGCTCATTGCCTTCTGTCCACTTAGTCCTACACGAAGAATATTATGTCAGCACAATGTTGGAAGCAAGGAAAGGCCTAGCCAAGCCTGGCCAGAACATGTAGGATCTCAGACGTTGACGGATGGATGACTTACGTAGGCTGAAGCTGGTCTTTAGTTAGATGCATATCTCCCCACTTCTCGGTATTGTAGAAGGGACACATATCGCTCCTCGTGCACGGGGTACGGGGGCAATGGTGGGAAAGATAGCAGTCATAGTCGACACAGTAAGGGCCAGCAGGACAGAGGCTGGTTCGAGCTTTGTAACGGTGAATGGCAAGCTCTGGGCCGGTTAATTCAGCATCGTGCGTCTTATCGCAGCTGATACCCCATTTGCAATGACCCTTAAGATAATGGTCGTTGCAGAAAACAGAAGGTTTGATAGATTGAAACTTAGCTTGATAAGTCGATTGCGCAGGGGTCCTGGGCGGATGCTGAGTTGGCGGGTCGATACGCCAATTATCTGCGTTATAATATATAACTTTTGGTTGTTTCTTAGGCTTGGGCGCTTTAACAGTCACATTCTGATGGTCGTTGACTCCGCCAGCAGTGGCATAACTAATCGAAGTACCACCATTTCCGGAGCTGATAACACTTGAAGCGCGTGGTGGAGCACCTGGCTGCTGCTCGGGGGACGAATTGCGCTGTACTGACGACGGTGTGCTAACAGAAATGGGTGTAGTAGTATTAGGGACAGGGGTAGATGATTGCCTTTGTTCTTGCGCCGAAGGCGATACGGTCGTCGTGGTCGATCTCTGTACAGCCTGCGTAGGTCGGGCAATTGGGCCAGGTAAAGCAGAAGGCTGAATAGGAGAACGAAACCCTGGAGGAGGAGCCATGGTCGAAAAACTATGTTTGGTCTCATTTCCTAACGGCTCTGACCGGAAAACATCGTCAAACCGTATGATAGGAAAGCCAAGGGTCCTAAAAGCTGGCTCTGCAGGCGTAGTCTCCACAAGCACCAATCTTTCCTCCTTAGCTCCTGTATAGTCCCGGAGATCGTGTAGATAACCATTATCGTGACAGCATCCAGCAAGGAATATCTTCTTGCACTGCAGATTTCTGTAGTAGTGATTAAGCATACCTAAAAAAAAAAGTGAGCACATGGTAGACTTGAAGTAGCATGGGGCTGTATCTGTATGGATGGATGATTGGGATGGGAGTGAAGCATGTATCAAAACATGCATCAAAACGTACGTCTTATCTTGGAGTCGGCGTTTTCTTTGCCTTTGCCGACGTTAACGAAGTCAAAGTCAGCGCGACTGTTGGTGAAGCGTTCGGCAAACAAACGCATATCATCATCATATTCAATAATTCTCGAGAGGCGCAACGACTTAGATAAGTCATTCAGATTAGCATAGACCCTGACCAGGATAGGAATATCATCTTGCGAGACTCCTGAATCTCTAAGGTACTCTCGAACAGCATGCTTGAGCTGTAAGGCAGCCCTCTCCGCACCGGACTCAGGGTCACGCAAGAATTGGTCCTGAAATTTAGCCCCGTCGCCGTCAATTAGCACAACAACAAATGAATCTTTATTCTACTAAAGTGTTAGCAAACAGATCACTTGGAAATATAGCGGATAGCGCAACAGACAAGTTGTAGTGCTATCCTCTGCACCTCGCTCTCAAGATTACGGGCCTTGAACTGATAATCAGCTCGGGACTTCCTTTGGTCATCTAGATCGAGTTCAAGTTCATTAATCTTCTTAGCATCTGCCTCAATTTTGTTGAGCATATTCTACGAGGTATGCGTTAGCGAAACGGGAAAATAAGAAATCACCTAGTGTTCAGGGGTAGAGTAGAGACAGGCATGCCGGCGCGCTGACGTACATGAATGAAAGCCTGCCTTTCGCTATCAACTTGGAAATAAGTATTCAGTCGATTTTCCGTTTCTGCTTTAAGAGCAGTCGGGTCTTGCCCGTTTAACATCAATGCAGACCCCATAGGTGCGTTCTATGCGGTGGCCAACCGGTACTATTATATTAGAAAATAAATCTATCTCCAATTTTGAGATGGATATTAAGTCAAATGTCCCGGTCAGCTAGCGCGACGGTGTAAGTAATCCAGACGATTCCGAGATGATATTGTGATGTTTGCCGCCTAAAAGTATGCAATAAGCCAGGCTGAATGACGATGATGATGGAAGGTGAGAGAGCCCCTCGCCCCTCAGGAGGTTAGGATTGGACAGATATTTGCGATAGTGGATTCTTAGAGACGAGGACTAGGATAAGAATGGAATTGCCTCTTTTATCCCAATATAGTCTTTTGCGAAAAAACAAATAGAACTCCGGATCGCGAGGTGATTGAGTATACGACAAACGCGTCTCGTGATTTTTTGGCTACTCGAAAAAAGTTGAAGGGTTCCGAGCCCAAATGGAGCTCATGATTTTAAGGTAGGTACCAGCTAGCTAAGAACTTGTGGAGATGGGGACAAGGCACGTGATATGTACGACGTATCAGCGTACCTACCTACATGTAATGTAAGGGGGGAAACGGAACACGGAGAAAAATGGGGGTACTTAGGAGCCACTTAACCACCTTACCTAAGGCTGGACCTTTACTATTGTACCTATTGTACATACATGTAACTTATAAGTAACTGGGCAGGCTTTGGTTTTATTTTCTTCTATCACTTCGGTACAAAAAATTGTGACGCAGCATCGCATATTCAACACATTGATCCATCCCAACGAAGCCAATAAAATACACTCAAGATACCTACATGTAAGGCAAAGTAAGCAACGGTTTTATCTCCCTCTCCCTTTCCCTACTGAGTACACAGTTTCTATTAGGTAAAGCTTACCCCGTTCCTTTCGAAATTCGAAATCGACTGTACAAGGCTTCGAAGCAATTACCTATGCTATAATATACCGTGCCAAACCCTTTTTTTTCATCTCCGTCTTAATCTGAAGACCGGGCGCTAAGTTTTGTTTCACCCTTCACCTCTAGGTGAGACACGTCGATGCCTAAGATTTTGTCTGAGGGATTTGCTCTCCGTGCCGAGTTGTCTTCTGCTGGCGCACGTTCTCGTTCTCGAAGCTTGATCTTGGTTCAAAATTTAGGTGGTACTTATCTCAACCAACATGTGAAGCACTAGGTTTCTACATAGTAGTCCTTCCAGCGCACGGTAGCATCGTGTTAAGCATATCGATTCATTGGCCCTACAGGACGTAACCTAGCAATCTCACCTTCTATTTAATTTGACTGTTAGCGATCATGCACCCCTCTGCTGTGTATACATACGACTAAAAGCCATCATTAAATCCGTTAGACGATTGGCCTTCTTTACGAAAATTCCCCCCAAAGCTCAAAGCTCTTCTCCACCTGTATCATCCATAGCAAGCTTCCAGTCGACAGATACTTAGCCCAGGTATTGGCACCTCTTTTACCCACCTATGTCAGGCCACTATTTATTCTCGTAGTTTTCTTGTGTGACGACATCTCAGGCTGCATCGTCCGATCTCCCGCAGACGGTCCTTTTTGCCAATCTGATATCCACCCAGTCAATCTTTTTGATGGCAGTAATGACAAGAGTCAGGCCTATTGCAGTCTTTGGATCTCTCCTAGGTTTGCACATACAGCGGCATAATCTGGGTCCTGCGCTGGTACCTAGGAACGCCGCACTTTGACGATCCAGCTGCGTGTCTACTCGCCAGTTTGAGAGGACCCCCACGGGGTACGGGAGCTGATCTTTAAATAGGTCAACAAACTGGAAATGCTGATTTCTCTGAAGACTCTCCCGGCTTGAATACGTTACCCTTGCGAATAGCTCAAAGATTACATCCTGTCGGTGGTTTAGACAATATATCGCCTGGTTGACTAACTCTCCTATGCGAAAGCAGGTCCGCAACACCATACGCGGCGACAATTCCGAGACGGCGGAACGATCACGGACCTTTTCAGGGAACGGCGGTCGCGCAAATGGCTTTAGGGGCATCGTGTCTGCGATATTAGCATCGCACTTATCGATTTCTCCCTCTTGGGTTGTTCGATCTTGTAGCCAAGGATGAGTTGCGTTCTGGAGGCGGTAAGCACCCGATGCGGCTTTCGAGATTGTGCTTGTCATAGTATATACAACATTCCAATCGACATCTTCATCGAGGAGGTCATCTTGGTTGCTATCAGGGGTTTCAGCGGCATCTACCATTTGAGGCACACCTAGTTCTTTTGGAGATGAGTGTTGTAGAGTCGGGTCGTATTCAGCTGCCGACCTCGAGTCATGGTCCCATGCCTGAGTGACGCTCGAAGGAGGCATGTGCGCCTCTTGGGCGCTATACAGGGAGGTTTCGAGAAGACAGGCCATGTCTTCCTCCATCAAGTCACTATCGAGGGGATATTCGTCTTGGAAATCCTCGCTGGCGTCAGCATTTAGGTTATATACTGTGGGTTTGCCTAGAATTTTGTGGTCGTTGCCAGCGCCGCTGCGGGGGTGCGCACTACTACTTAATGCGGTGAATGTAGTGAGATGTGCTAGGCTGGTGGTTCGCCGGACAACTGCTGTGCTAGCTGGATTGCCATGGCTCAGGTTCAGGGATGCGTCGATAGAATTAGGTGTATACGGATGCTCTCTATTGTGTTGGGCCTGTATATTCTGCAACTTGGACAAGGGATTGCTGCTATTTGCGATGCTAGATTTTGTGACTCTAAGGGTTTGAAAGGGGCTAGAAGATGGTGCAGTGGGTAGAGATGAGTTGTCATTCTCTTCATACACCTCTCGGTTACGTTTCAACTTCCGACTCTGAGCGCTGTCAATTACTTCTCCCGAAAGAGCATTATTATTATGTATGACTTCGTCAACGGCGGCAGCAACACGAAAATGCTTCTGATCGTTCAATTGGTTAGAGTAACTCATTATGAGAAGGTTTTACATATATCATGGTGAGATTCAATCAAGTTAAGAGATTGTAGTGTTGAAGGTGTAAAGAGACTTGTCTACCTAGTACCTGACCTGTTAATTGAGTTAGGTTTATTAATGAAGGGCTGACTACCTTAGGTACCTATGAGTCAATTATGAGTAGTTCCTACCTTGTATACCAGGTAGGTAAGGTAGGTACGTATAGACATAACTTAACATTACCTAACAACAGTTGGTTAAATCCAATTAAATGCTCCTCGTCAACTCAAATAAGGAAAGGGCTCACAAGACAACCTTATAGGATAAATGTTAGGTAGTACAGGATGGAAAGGCAGGTACAATACAACACAATAGTAACGCTAAACAACTAAAGATCTCTAGTTTCTCGTTAAAAGGAAAGTCTTGGTTAATTTAATAGCAAATTGAAGATCAATGGAGCTCGAAGTAGGATTCATTTAAAAGAAGTGACACACTTCCATTGCTGCATCACTGTAACATATTGATTAAACTAATTATCGCACCCCGCTCCAAATTGATTTCCCACCTTGAATTCACCCCCAATCTTGGAATCGTCGGAGCCCTCCCTTCGTATACCTGCCGATTAGAGTTCAATCGTACAGACGAACAAGGGACAAAGTCAAATAAAGGCACCTGGTCCTTGACGCTGCGTGCTAAAAGCCGTTGCATACTGTTGCATGCCGATATTGCATCAGTGCCTCTTTTTAAAAAAAAGGAAAAGGAAAAAAGAAAAGGAAAAAAAGAAGAAAAGAAAATCGAGTCACCCTAAGTACCGCAGAACGCATATACGTATAGGAATCACACAGGCGAATAAGATTATTTGTCACCTTTGTGCGGCCTCGGTGCGCAACATTCACTACGTGCGCCTCCTCACTGTACACACTCATCGCTTACCTTAGGGGGCTGTGATATTTGTTACTTACCATCGAAGCTCGAGAAGGGGATATTTTAATATCTTGCGATTCTTATGAGAACCCCCTCAAAAAATTACCTATATCCAGAAATATTATACCAAATACACTTTTTATTAGTTTTGATACCGAGCTTCTTTCTCTCTTTTCTAGCCTCGGCTGCTTGCAACCATGTTTTCTCAGGTAAGTTGCATACCCGTTTGAATACTTTTATATATATTATTTTGGTTTACACATTTAAGCACCAGCCCTCTTCCCCATGTCGCAAATCAAGTAAAATCTTCTTACTATATATCAAAACAGTTTTAACGTACTCAATAGAAGAAACCATACTCAGCTGTCACTGTAACTGTTGAGCGCCTTACTAGCGAGCAGTATGAAGAAGACGATCTTAGTGGGATCCCCGACCTGGTCGAGGTTATTAAACTTCAAGCATCTGGCCCCGCAGAAGCCGCTCGCGCCCTCAGGAAAAAGCTGAAGTATGGTAGTGTCCACAGACAGCTAAGAGCCCTTGTGCTTCTCGATGGCTTGATCCAGAATGCTGGCCCACGTTTTCAGAGGACCTTTATAGACGAACCCTTGCTTGAGCGCTTGCGAGTTTGCGGTACTTCAGATCTGTCTGATCCTGATGTCAAGAAAAAGTGTTCTGAGCTATTCAGGGGCTGGGCTGCAGAGTATAAGAATACCCCAGGCCTCGAAAGAATTGCCATGTTATATAAGGTAAGCATCGTCAATTGGACTAGGGACTCTGAGAGGTAACCATGATAGGAACTCCCGCGGCGTAAACAAGTCGTCACCCAGGAGAAATCCAAGGTCTTGCGTGAAACAGAGCAAGACCCCTTTCGCGATTCTGAGGACGAATCCGAACAAACTCCTGCCTCTCCAACTTCCCCCACTCAGGCTTCGTCCTCGCGACAGCCTGTTACCTATCCTCAGCCCACCCAAACTGTGCAGTCATTCAGCCACGTCAAATCGACTTCCGGCTCTGGCTCTGGTTCATTCTTCTCTAGTTCTCCTAAGGATAAGAAGAAGAAGGAAAAGGAAAAGGGCAAGAGAAAGCACAAGCCTTTCAACCTCGAAGCAGAAAAGGACGCCATGAAAGTTGCAATCGCCGAGTCCTCCATTGCGGCTACTAATCTAACCAATGCTCTTCAAAGCATAAATCGAGAACGCGAACGGATCTCGGAAAACTCCACAGCTGTAGAGCGGTTTGAGTCTTGCAAAAAGCTACGACGGAAAATACTACGCTACGTATGTCGTATCCCAGTGTCATATACGGGCTCTTGCTTACTTTGATAGATTCATCATGTCGAAGACGAACAATGGCTGGGAGGTCTTCTCCACGCCAATGATGAGCTTGTAGTTGCACTCATGACTTATGAGCAACTGGATCGTTCTATCGATGCTGATAGCGACTCGGAGGACGAGCTAGCCGAACAAGCACATCTATATAGGAGTAAGTTATTCCTCACATAAAAAACACATATACTCGTACTAACCGATGATAGTGGCAACCGAGAAGCACAAACAGGCGATGTCACCCACGAGTCCATCCAGCCCTGTATCAGACATGGCCCAGCTCAGTATCAACCCGAGCCCTCCCCCTAGACCGATGCCGCCGCCACGGCCGTCTGCTGCATCCAAGCCAGTGATAGCTCCACGCCAACCTTCCCCACCAGGCTCGGACGAAGAGGACTACGCAGACGAAGATGAAAACGACCCGTTTGCCGATAGGAACGAACTTGCAACGCCCAAGGTAGAAAGGGATGAGCCTAAATGGTAGATACCTTTCAGTTAGTTCTTGCTCGAGGTAGGTTAACGCGGTGGCTTCCATAGGGGTTTCTTAATGTACCGATCAATTATGAGATACCTTTTCTGAGTCGAATGTTGACTCCATGCATTGAATTTAATTTCTGGTATATCCTAGAGAACCAATACTTCCACATCCTTAACCAATGAACCCATAATAAATCGTAACTACCTCCTATCTTAGGTAGGTTAAGGGGGGCTGATGTTCTACTTGTCTGGAGCGAGATTCTTTAGCAACCGTCCTCTCTCTTCTGTCTTAACTTTCTCTCGTATCTTCAATATTTTAGATTGCGAATGAGACTTAGTGTAATAATCTTGAGCATACATCCTTCCTGTTCCCATTTACATGTCTCTTTGACCAGCCTTGCCCTCTTTGACGAAACCTACCCGTTGCATGCCCGTCTTGGTTAATGCTTACGGTCATTTCTAGGATATATCAATATGTCTGACCAAAGGTAGAGACATGTTTCTTGTATTACAAGATTGCAAACTGGTTCGATCACGAAAAGCATCGTTGTCTGGGTGGCGCGAGATACATTATACGCACATATTCCACGGTTACGGAAAGGAGGTAGGTAAAATGTTAAGCTGCCAATAAACTGTACATTTTACTAGCTAAGAACATTGACTTCATAACGTACCTAAGACAACATCTTCCTCTACGAGTGATCGCAACTGGACGGTAGTGTTGTTTAGTCGGCGTACTGCCTCCGGTCTCTTACCCCTTTTCGTCATGTTTATCTTGCCCCTATCACTTCTTTGAGACGGCGATACTAAGATCTGCAATTACTGCATAAGAATATATCTAATATGGTCATTTATGTCTCCTATATTATCTACCGGGGGGGTGAAAGGAGGTGTTCTACTTCACGGTTCTTCCGCCCTTGTTGTGGCTCATTTACATACCTCCTAAATCACACCCGACAACCCCTCGAGAACCAAGTATATGTTTCGTAATCGAGACAGGTATTCTCTTATTCTTGAGGGTTTACTTTTTCCTTTCGGATAACCTACGGCTGTATCGGATAATATCATTAGCATGTTCGCGGTTCATAAAGATTGAGTACCTAATACAATCCAGGAAACATAAATTCATGTTTCTCTTAAGAACGTACGGCTTTCACAATGCGTACGATTGTGAAAGCCTTCTAAGATATTGGCATACGTGATAGCACCAAGTCCTCTCGTAAGTGATCAAGATTGTCTACCATGTACTGAATTCAGATGAAGTACCTATGAGTTTCTTCAACTTAGACTAAGCCTACCACGTTTTGAAATAATGCAGAGCATCTCATCGATGAGCGTCCCCAAATTACGATCAGAACCGGATATATAGACCGTAGCTATCCGTTCTCACTTCTGTCTTATTAGGGGCTAGGATATGAACTGTAATGTTAATAGAAACTAGTTGCTGATATCTAACACGCGCACGCGACCACGATCAGATGTCAGAGAGCAAGCAGCGCATGGACAACCTACCAAAGTATAAACTACAGAATATCCACTAGGGCGACTTTACGAATGAGTAGCTCTCGCTCGCACCTATATCCTCATTTCGGTATCATTCATTAATCACTGCCATCCATCTTCTTCCCATCTCCTCGAAGCACCTGACATCTCGTATCCCCCCGCCAAAGGGCCCTAAACTTTAATCGACCGCGACGCGAATCGCACCCGCTCTACATAGTAGATCGCCGCGGCAATCCACAGATCCCGAGCGCGTGGATCGAGTAAGGTGTCGCAGCCACCTGCGTTGTCTACCTAACCTAACCTAGGCTAAAATGACTTGAGATCACGAGGCTAACAGGTAACTAACGGCTGCGTGCAAGCGACGCCGTATTGTCCCTACCTATGACGCAACAGCCCCTCTCCCACTACTAGCATCGGAAGCGCCTTGTCCCCATCCGGGAAAATAATGCAAATATAACCACGAGGCGGTCGGGGGGAGCGGATAGGGGCTAACTACCTACCTAGGTACCTACCTAACGTTAGCGAAACCTTAGCACCGTAAACCGGCGGCGCCGGCGACACTACGTACCATATAGCTCCAGCCCTGCCCTGCCCTAAGTCAACGCGAACAATGTCGTCAATGGCCCGGGGTTGAGCGATTCAGGTACAATACATAATTAGTAATGGTCATGCGCGATACGTACCTTAGGTACCTGTACCTAGCTAACGAATGAAGCCTCCCGGCGGCGGCGGCGTCTCCCGGAACGGCCGCTGCTTGCCTCGCTTCTTGGCCGTCGGGAGCGAAAGAGCGGCTAGCCTCCGATTAAACCGGACACTATGGTATGTATCATGGTGAAAGCACGGCCTGGCCTGGCCTGGCCTTGCGGGAAAGTTCTCCAGCCGAAGTTTTAGCAGAGATAGCTTCTACTTCATTTTTACTATTTATATATGTGTTTTTTTTTTTCTTATTTTCTTATTTTCCTCCGATACGCTAGGATACCTAGGTTAAGTTAGGTTAGGTACCTGATACTATAGTAGAGGGGATGGCGAATACACACCTATACGCTTATGAGTCTCGACAAGGCTGGATCTTGCGCTGGTGACATACCTAAACTCCGTCCCATCCATCACTCATCCCACACCAAGAAAAGGGGCATAAAGTAAAATAAAATAAAATAAAAATAAAAATAAAGAACAATGAGTTTAAACCCCACGCCCACGCTAGCTTACCGGCCTCTAAGAGGGAGGGAGGGAGAGGGGTAGAAGGAATGTGTGTGTGCGATCGCGTAATGACGTTACGCGTAGTTAGCTGACTTTGACGCGTAAAAGCCCGTTAAGCTCTTCGACGCAGAAGAGTCAACTGAAATCTTAACGGCTCTTTCTCCCACAAGCTCTGTTATTTTATTTTGTTTTATTTTTTATTTTCCCGGCGTTTTGGTTCGTGCTAGATGCGCTCTGTTCTGATGCGGCTCAAAACTCAGTCTGACGTTGAGGTTAGCGCAGACTTGTTGTCTCTCTCTCTCTCTCTCTGTGTGTGTGTGTGTGTGTGTGTGTGTGGGTGGGTGGGTGAGTGGGTGTATATTATAGTAGGTACCTGAGTAGAAGGTAGGTAGGTGTGTGTGGTTCGCGCTTGGACCGAAAAGAATTTGGATTTTGAGTTTTTCTATTTTTGGGTTTTTGGTGTTTTTTCGATAAATTCGCTGAAGAATATTATTTTATTATTTCGTAGCGGGAAAATAAAAATAAATTGAATATTCCCTTTATTTTATTTTATTTTTGGCCCCTATTCCTTAGGAGAAAGATTGCCCATGGGGTCAACCCAACGACATGAGTAAGGTAAAACTTGCTTTCGAGATGCAAATGCTTTGCGGAGAGAATAATCCCTATCCAATAGATGCGTATTTGTGGGCAATTCGTCATCTTTACGCCAGCCTGCTTTTCCCATCTCGTAATATTCACATGAGACCATCGCGTTGTTATTATTATTATGTTTTGAACGAAGAAAGATTGGATAGGGAATCATGTAACCGGTTCCGCTGGACCGGAATCTCTCTCTTTTGAGCCTTACATTAGGTGTACCTACCCACGTAGTAAGAACTATTATTGAAGGTAACCGAAAGTTGCTCCTTGCTGGCGCTTGTCAGACCGACGTTACATGGCCTCCTTCCCCCTTACCCGGTAGGCTCCGCGGGCTCGCTCTCGCCAGTAACACGTTTAGCTCCCGGGAGCCGGACGGGTGTAATAAGGCCCTTTACCGGCGCCGTAACGGGCTTACAGGCCGTACCGCGAAGAAAAGGTCCAGGCATCAGACCACCAGGAAATCCAGGTCGGGCTCCTCGGGCTAGCTAACTATATACGGGTTGGAATAAGAGGCGATCGGTGACCTTTTCGAACCCCTTTTTTCCGCCTTGCCGTTGCCGTACCGTCTGACATCCGAAATATGCAACTACTAACTAACACCGGGACCCGTAAGCGGCTCTTTAACGCTAGGTAGAATACAATACTACGCATAAGCCTCCGAGGCTACGTTGAGTAGGTAAGTAGGTAATAGCAGGGGGGTTCTAGGCGAAGGAGGGGGAAATGAAAATTCTCTTTTCCCCTCTCCTCTTGGCTCTGTCGTTGCAGGAACAACGAAAATTGTGGAGGTTGAGGTTAGAATTTTTGGCCGATGATGACGACTCCTGGCACCCGCGAAATTATCTGGTGCGCTCCACTTGGAGGAGAGGCTAAGCCCACTTGCGAATACTACATCTATTAAGGTAGGCTGCTGTCATATTGTAATTTGTAATAGTAGCAGAAGGGTAATTGTACGTAGATGTATATGTATAGGGATAGGGATAGGAATAGATAGGTATGTTAAGGGTATGTGCTAGTATTTCATGAAGATCTGAGGCTAAAGAACTTAGGAAGTCCCGACGTCTCGGCCCCCACGTGGTTAAGGAGAAAAGGTAAAAACCGGGCGCGATCCACGCGGTTGGATTGTGTTCGCTCTCACCTTCTCACTCTCCGCGGCGGCTCTCAGTAGTAGTAGCTTCGTCTCAGACTCAGGTCGGTACATTAAAGACTTTCCCTGACACATGGAACGCTGCTTAGGTATTGCCATATGCTGGGACCTGTTGCATGTATCTCTAAGCATGTGATATTTGCTTCTTATTTACTTGCTGTATGTTTGTTAGGTTAGGTTAAGTAGAGATTAATACAACACGCACACACACACACGGGACAGGGAAAATATGAGGCAAACTTATTTGCTTTCCATCCAAACTCCCCTCCTCGGCTACTATGCACAAGGGACGCGTAACGTAGTCAACGACTCGAAAGTCAAAGTTAAAAAAGGAGGTCTGAAGATTCATATTTGCCTCCCCGCTTCTCTTCTTTTTTTCCCCTGCCTTCTTTCACATGTACATATGATATGCACAATATACGTATAATCATTCCCTGATTCAGCCTCTCATTCACATGTGTCGCGTGACGCACTGCTTGCTGTTCTTGCCTTATTTTTTTTCAATATCCTCTTTTCGCTTTAGGTATCTTTCGGCGTTATTATACTAGGTATGTACAAGGGGAAAGGAGGGGGTGGGAAACGAAGAGAAAATAAGAAGCGCTATCCTTATTTCGAAGTAGACCGAAATTGGATTAACTTCTCGGTCTCTTTCTGGAGTCGGGACGCATACGCAAGTAAAAAAATAAAATAAAAAAAATCATGTGCTAGCTAGGATGACCTTTTGTATTGTTATATAAGCGGACAAATACACTGCTTCTGATTGATTTCACGTGAATTAAGCTATTCCCAAGCCAGCCTAAGCTTTCTCCACCCCCAATCCATGCTTAGCCTTACAGGATTAGCGTAGCGTAGAGGTACCTACCTAGGTAGTAGGTACATACAGAATGTACCAAGTACATACCTAGGTAGGTACCTGTTGCTAGTACCTGAAGAGAGGCTAGAAGGCTTCTAGAAGAGAGCGGGGCCGCCCTTCGCAGTGGCGAATCAACTTGGCGGCTAAATCTGAAGCAATCGGTTGGCTAGACCCGGTCGGCCATCAGAAGCCCGTCCGAAATCCTCAATTGAGCCGAATGGGTGCCGAAGCGGGAATCCCTAAGAGAGGAAAAGGACCGATGGATAGAGTAGAAGAAAATTTGTTGTACATGGGCAAGTTAAGTCGCTCAGTAGATGTACATATGAAATAAAATAAAATAAAATAAAATGACATGAAATAAAAATGAAAAATAAGATCAAAAAATGACCGTGGATGAATTCAATTTGACGTGACTTTGCCGTTGCCTCTTAACATCTACCGGTGTAGTCCGTGATCGAAGGAAAAGAGGCAAGATTATCATTACTATTGCTAGTTATCACTATTTTGAAATAGTACGTCTCAGAATTATTCCGCGAGTAAGGTATGTATAAGAATACATAGCATATGAATTTTTTTTCCACTCTGACAGGGGTATCAAAAAATTAAAATAAATAAATGACTAGAATAGAAAAAATATTATTTTTTGTTCAATTCTGGTTGATGAATTACTATTAGATATGCGATATTCTTAAAAATTCACTATTTCGTAGGTATCCCCCTGTTAAGTCGTCACAAGCTACGGTTGACAACGCATTGATGCATAGAACTTGGTGAGGAAAATTCAAGTCAGCGGGCCTCTCTCTCTATTCTCTCTCCTGCAACAATACCAACAACGCCTTTGAATGACTCGACTCACTCAACTGCCACTCGTATTAACTGGCCCTGGTTTGAAATACTTTTCGCTGCCCGCGCATCGGCCATGCCATGCCATGCCTGCCATGACGCCGCGCTACTGTATCATTAATATGTACGTATGTACCTAATGTATGTATGTACGTACGGCAATGGTAATTCCCCTGTAAGTTTGCTATTCTACCACTGCCGTTGCTCTCCTTCTGCCTTGCCCTTACCTTCCTTGCCTTACCTGGGCTTCTGTCACGGGATATTCTCCGATCACCTGCGTTCGCGGAGCTTAGGTTACTATACATGCCTACCTTGCCCATCTATACATTAGAAATTTCATCATATTGCTACTTACTTAGCTACCTCTAAGGCTCTCTTACCGCTACCCGGCTATGTAGGTAGGTATGTAAGGTAGGTACCTAAGGTACGGTATGTATATCATTAGGCAATCCCCTACGTAAAAAACAACGCCACGATTTAATGACTGGCATATGCTAGACGGGAAGAAAGCCTCGCGCTTGCACTTGCACTTGCACTTACACCAAGCAGAGAGCGGGTCCTAGGAAAGATAGCGCCGGTCGTTTTTTTGCCTTTTCTTTCAACGTGTGGGGAGGGGTTTGGTTGAGAGGAAGTACCTAAAAGGGAAAAGTGAGGGGGTGTAGCTTGGCTTGTATTGTATGTAACTTGTAACAAGAAGAGAGAGAGAGGAGGCTTCCTGCTGAATGGCTGGTGGATGAGGCTTCTTTTCTCGTGGGAAGGGGGAAAGAGCCAGCCAGGTGATGCGGGATCGTAGCAAGGTCTTTTCCCCGAAAATGATTCAATCTTGGTGAAGTTGTGGTTGTGGTTGTTGCTATTGCTGTTGCTGTTGCTATTCTATTCCCTCTTTGTCATGGAAAACAGGCAAAATATACCGTAACGGGACAAAACGCACGTCGAGAACCAGAGAAAGCTAAAAGAGCTAGTCACGATCTCCAGGTAGCTTGTATCAATGGTTGCAGCAGCAGCAGTGAGCATCTGATACCAGGCGCGCGGGGAGGCGCCGTTGCTTTGGGCTTTTTGTTGCAGGTCTTGGAAAAGTCGGTGAGCGAACGGTTCTGGAGCGCTGATTTGCGCGCGGGCGAAAACGAACGTTCTTGCTTAAGAAAAAGGGTGTGGTAGGCCAACTCATCGTGCTGGCGACCCCCCTCCATCCTTTCCCCCCCATCGATAAACGGTTCGATAAGCCCTATCGAACCCTATCGCCAGTGAAAGGTGTCATGCATGAAAGTGGGCTGTGGGCTAGCTACCTAGTATTTTTGTTGTTGTTATTGCTTGTTGTCGTCCTGAAAATGTCTAAGACTAATATATGCAGCGTACAACATACATAAACATATACATCATTGCTTGAGATACGTTTACACAGAATTGCCCTTTCTACGGTACTTCTATTTCCCATTTTTACCTAACTTGGTTTTCTACCCAGCCGGGAATAGTAGTAATATATACCTTAGGTACGTAGTGGTAGGTAGGTAGCTGTGTGATGTATTATTGAATGGTGGGGTGAAGGGGCGTGAAATGGGGAACAACTCAATCGCGGAGAGACTTATGACCTCCTTTTTGACCAATGATAAAATTCGATAGTATAAAAAAATTGAGAGGGAAATAAAATATTATAGAAAATATATATGATTTTTAGTATATTAGGTTAGGTACCTAACCGAACGTACAGAGGTAAATATTTAAATTTATATTCACGATATATTGCAGTAACGCTCGAATAAACAACGACAGGTAGGTAGCGAAGCGGGTTAAAATGTAGGTACCTCCTAATAAACCAAGAGCTACCATGTCTGTAACCATAACCACCGCAAAGGTTGATTGATTTTCCACCAAATAGAGTCACGTTTTGCCAGATAGCTCTGCTCACATTTCGCTTTACCGCCCGCGCGGGGTGCATCCTATTGGCATCCGATATTGAGAAGCTTTCGAGCTTCGATATTATCGATGAACCTGCAACTTTACGATATCCGTCTGACAGAAAGCCTATCTTGCTGCGGTGTTATACTGCGGTGTTACGGCAACGTAGGTATGCTACCATAGTACCTAATGTATGTTTGATTATGTAGGTCTTTTCTTTTTGTACAATACCTAGGTAAGATAGCGTCGTCGTTCTATCGGACTTAACCAACCCTTCTTCTTATTCTTCCATATAAGGATCTTAAAAGAAATTCATTATACCCCTAGATAGACAAGCCACCAAGGCGGTATGATATATACTGACTTGACTGATCATTTTCTGCTGCTGCACACTACCTCATCCTGCTGCCGCTCGACAGCTCTCATGCTTGTTCGATTTCCGGAACGTGTCCTGGCACATGGCTATTCCGAAACACCCCCATCATCAAGTGTGACTTTATCAGAGGTGTGTTGACGGCCAACTCACCGCCCTACCGTTACCGTTCCCTATACCGCCAAAAGCGCGCGCTAGTTATTATTATTATTATTATTATCATCATCATTTTTCTTTCTTTCCCACTTCTTCTCATCGAGCATAGGTAGGTAGAGGCCCGCTTCTAGCTTAGCATGTACTATAGGTAGACCTCAAACGTCCCAATTACTCCGTTTGTTTACAGGGTCGTTCCTTGGTTTTTATACATGAGTAATATGTACCTAACTGGGAAGCAGGCAGGCTTTGCCTAGCTTAGGTAGCTAGGGTATTGTATTGTATAATACATTGGATATGACAGCATAGCACGGACATGGTATGGAGATGGCATAATGCGCGGGAGCGTCATTTAACGCCATAAATACTCCGGAGTTACAGATGTAGTATAGGCCATTATCTTAGTTGAGCCATGTAGGTAACGTAGCTATTGTATATAAATGGAGCCGAATAGCGACTTGTTGTATTATACGGTTTATAGTATGGGCGTTTAGGCGGTCTGAGGTGACGGCGGACTGCTAGAGAGATTTTTAGTTTCTGCTGGATCTAACATGCTGCGGACTACCTAATGTTATGTTATGTACAATACAATACAATACGACGGTCCCGCAGAGATCTCAAGTGACCGAAATCTATCTACGTAGCTCCTGTCCTGTAGCTAGGTTAGCTACCTAATCTACGAAAACTTATGTAGGAGCCCTTTTCGTCGCGAAAGCCTTGCAGTAAAATGATTTAGCTGAAAAATTCACCGATATTTAGTTAGGTAGTGATGCAGTCGATGCCTCCAGTAACAAGCGGCCGACTAGACAGGGGAATATCCTCGCTGCGCATCCGAGATGCAGCCCCAAATAATTGGCCTACTTATCTGGTCACTTTTGACGGCTATCCACGTACGATACGCACTACGTATTGTACCTCTTTCTCTCCAGCCCTGCAAATTCCGACGAAACTTCATTAACGTCGTGTGCTTTTTTTTTTCTGCTTACGGTCTTTTCCCAGTCCAGTACAACACAGCCTTACGCTTGCTGTTCCTATTATTGCTCCTGTGACTCTCATGACAAGCCAAAAGTGGATAGAGTGAACGAGTGAGCGAGCAAAGTTTGGTGATGGGACATGGGGGAACGGAGAATGGAGAATGGAGAAAAAAGGGCCCCAGAAGCATTTCGGAAAGGTTTGGACGAGTTCCCTGATAAGGCAAGGCGGTTGGCAGTTGGGAAGCTATCGAGAGGCCAGCGGCAGTCGATAATAATACCCATACCCATACCCATATAATTCTATACCCATATTTTAGGAACAGAGGCCCGGAGGGCAGTTCAGCAGCAGCGTTGATCCTCCGCTTGTCGATCCAGGGTCCCAACTGCAGGATGACCACCTCGCGCAGTTGCGCTACCGTACAGGTGAGGGCATCATCTACATAGCACATAGCAGAGAGGTTAATCGCAAGCGACGACGGGGCACGACTGGGGGCCTATCTACCTGATGTCGTAGGAAGATATCGCAATCCACGCCGATTCGTCTTTTTAGTCGGTCTTCTGAGAAAACATGTTCGGTTCTTCCGAGGCTGCCAATTATTTACTACCTACCAGGTAATACCAGGTAGTTTAGGTGATTAGTTGTTGAGGCAGAGCTCCTAGAACTTCCCCATAAACCAACCCCTAATTGTGAAAGAGGGGTTCGTTTTACCGCCTAAGTAGCAAGTAAAGGTGAGAAAGTCGAATAATAGGTAGCCCCCTAAAAAAAACGACATCCCAACATAACGGATACAACCGCAACCTGTAATCACCCGTTAGGTCCCCCCAATATTCTCTCTCATAGCACGTTATTTATTTATAACTTACCTACCTACCTCTACCTAACCTAAGGTATCCATCTCGCAGTACTTAAGGAAAGCTCCCGTCGACTCATCCATAGTCCTGAATCATACGGATAAACAAGAATTCGTCCCTGGTCAGCTAGATTGATGGATGCCAACTTGCCCATCTCCACAGGTTTGCATCGATTAAGGAGCCAATGATACTTTCTGCTTCACGTGTTGACCGAGTCGCTGTTCACTACTATGTACGTCCCGACAGCATCAAGACTTCTCGAAGCTTTCCTAACGGTCACGTCATATTAATCCATTCTCATCTTCATATGATATTCTTACTGGGTACAACATTTCACAATTTTAATAGGCGAATTAAGTAAGTACCTATCATTGCAATTTGAAAACGAAGACAAGATAATGTGGGTATTTTGAACACTTTTATTCTTTTTATTTTGTAGGCCTTCAAGATTTTACTTTGTTTTTGTAGTCATGGCGCATGCTTTTTTTTTTAATCCTCCTTTGGGGTCCCAGCTCGCTAGGTTGCTTCTCTTCAGTACCTTTTGATTTTTGTAGCAGCTAGCAAACCCCCCTCCCAATTTTTCGCCGCGACGGGCGGTACAGTACAACTTCCTTACTTTTCCCCTGCTTTTGGATCATCATTCCCTTCTTCATGAGGTCGCCCTCTAATTCTCCTTGAAATACACACTATGAGTAATAGAAAGCAAATGCAGCCCTTCCGTTGGGGCGAAATCAAATGCGGACCGTGGTATCATCCGGGTAGCAACGCCGATTAGTGCCAAATAAACATGAAAACTAAAGGCGAGTGCCATAGACACGACGATAAGTCTCAAGCGGACCGTAAAGCAACCAGCCTATGCGCTGTAACGGTGAGGCCACACCGTGATTGGTCCGAAACCAACCCACTAGATAACCATGCAGTGTGTGATTATCGGCGATGGTACGCCTCGTGATTAAACAACATCATTAAACGCCGGGCCTCATGCAATGCAATCGGTATCGTAGAAAGCAACCAGTTTCGCAATGCTTCATGAAAAAAAATGAAAATAAGAAAAAATAAAATAGTACAAGGCAGCCTGTGGATCTGCCGTCGAGTGCATGCCAGCAACTCGATTGAGGGTATATTCTGTCGAGCTTCGTAGGATAGGGGAGATAATGATTACCAACCCTGGGCGTGGTAGCCGCCGAATTCTTCGCGGGAAAAGTATTGGTTCCAGCTGCTGGAGTTGGGCTCTTCTTGGCGCTTCTTGTTCATATAGGCCTTCTCGGGAAACTGCTTCAAGTTGGCCACATCAAGGGAGGTATGCCGCCTTTTTAGGACGGCATTGGCGGTAGACGACTTTTGTTGTCGTTCCCATAGAAGCTGACGGCGAAGCGATTCGGTCAATTCTGTGGCTAGCATGTTCCGTCGGGTGGTCCTAGGTGATAACGCGGCCTGGTGATAGTGGTGGGTCTGGGGGTTGACCATGATGGGCTGAGCACCTGTTCTCGGGACCTCGGTAATAGGCTTCAATGGCGTAGGTCGTAAACCTCTTCGCATCTCGAGTCCATTGTCGGAATCGTTAGGGGAAGACACCATGTTCATGTTCGAGGCGTTTTGAAGCATTCGCGCGCGTTGCGGAATGGCAGGCGTCGAGTGAGACGCGTAGTTGCTGAGACCCTTGGCTCGTTCTTCTTGTCCAGCGAACATAAGGCTGATCAGTGATCTTTGAGAGGTAAGGTTCGGTTTCGACGGGACTCGTTTGAATGTGACTGCATCATCAATGCTAGATTTGCCACTCTCCTCGATAGAGTCTTCCCACTCAGAATCATCCTCGTCATCATCAATGGCGCTTTCATCCATGTAGCTGTCGGAGTGGTCGCTAGGTGTCTGGATTGTCCTCATTGTGACCTGGTTGTTGAACGAGGTCTGCTTCTTCTGGCAATTGAGCATAGAGCCCGCTCGAGAAGAGTGCACGGCGCTCTTAAGAGATGGGCTCTCATCTTCACCAGATGAACCAACGCCAACTTCAAACATTGGCCTCTTAGTAGGTGGTGGTAGAGCCTTGCGAGGCTGTACACTCTGTGGTGAGGACTCATTGCTGGAGGAGTCACCAAGCTTGAACTTCGCAGGCTGCTTCTTAAGCTGCACCGGCTTGGGAGCGGGAGATGACTGAGGTTCGGGAATTGGGTCCTGTGCAGCTGACTTAGGCTCGTGGGATACGCGGAATGATGGTACTTGTGACGGCGAGAAGCCTCGGATGACTGTAGTGGCAGGAATTTCTGCGGGTTTCGAGTGCGACGGGGGCGGCGCATTGGCTGGCTCGCTGGTAGACTCGCTGGTAGACTCGCTGGTTTCTGTTTCGGGGGTCTGTTCTGATTCTGAGCTGGAGGATTGGGAAGCATCTGACGATGATTCGATCGAGGGAGAGCTCATCGCTGGCAGAGGTGCCAGGTTCGGCTCCTTCTCCTGGATGATAGAAACCACCATCTTCTCGAGGTGGTCCGAAGTAATATGCCGCTCACGGCCCCTGCTTCGGCTGCTAGCACAAGAGTCTTGTCGAACAATTCGAGGACGGACAATTTCCATGGGGTCGGAGATGGTTGTGAAATCGATTGCTTCTTCGTCGACGACGGAATCGACGCTTCCTGATAGTTGGGGTACATCTGATATTTGTTGTTGGACGGGGATATCTTTGGGCAATGATGTAGCGGAAGTAGCAGATAATTCCTTGGCTTCGCAGCAGAAGGTTTCCCTATTCCATAATCGCCAGCTAAGATTTTCTAATCTTCGACCTTGCTCGACTGAATCGGCGCATCTGGAGAACACTAAAATATTGCGTTAGAAGCTATTGCGAAGACCCACATCCATACCCCCATGTATTAAAAACCAAAGACCTACCAGTCCACATGCTAAAGAGATTCTGGGGGTTGTTGGTGTCAACCTTGTGGATGACGTTAGGGTCCACGGTCAGGACCAGCCCTTCAGGTTTACAAGGCATGCCGTCTAAGTGACTGCTCGGCTGCTCGAGCAGACTGTGGGAGAGTAGTGGATATATGGTGAAGGAGGTTTTCGCGAAAGCGATCGCGAATGTCGAATTGGTCAAGAACCCGGTTCCTTAATCTTTCCCCAAAGGCTGATTAACAAGATAATCGGCACCGGAAGTGGAATGCTTAATATTGGCGGGAATGTTCTCGGGCGTTCGTTCGAAGTACGGCGGCGAGAGAAGGGATGAGATGAGTGGTGTTAGTGGTGATATAAAAGTGCCGAAAGTGGTACTATGCTTTTGATATGAGATGCTTCGTCCAAGTGGAAGGTCGTTTATGGCTGTCGATTAATGCTAGTCGAGTTATACTACGACCGCCGACGTTATTAACACTTAAGAGTTCTTTAACTCTTGGTTGTTCATGGTAAGTTCATAAAGAAGGGAAGAAGAGAAGCGGATAGTGTTGTACATATGTATTTGATAGGAGGGAGTGGAGTGGGCAGGATAGGTGGGCAGAAGGCGCGGTGTGCAAGGTCACTCCTCGCTGGGTCCGGTACGTACTGTTTTTTTTTTCTCTTCTTAAAAAAAAAAAGTAGGTACCAGTGTAAATACGTACCGAAGTACTCTATTATTTCATTATGGGTCCTCCGGGGGTGGTGGCGGCGGAACTGGGATCAGGGGATCAGGGGCTGTAGCAACCCTTGACAACACGCGCAGAGGTACCTATTTTTTAGTACTGTGGTACGTACCCCCAGGAGTACGTACCGGCTTTCGCTTCTCTCTCCGATAGATGGGTCACAGCGGCCAGACTCGCCCCGAAATGTCCTCTTTTAGTGCACTTAAAATACTGCCCTATTGAGGATTAGCTAGAATGTTAGTGTAACATCTAAACCGAAATGAGTATTACATGCCTAATGAGGCACTTAAGGCCCCTTCTTCTAGAGTACCTACCCGGCAACCCGCCCGCGGTCAATAGGCTCTTCCTAATATGTACTACTATGTAGTGAGTGTATTTATTGTACAACTGACCAGCAGACACTTTTGCCTGGGACTGCAAGCGGTTTATTTTTTATTTATTTTTTTCATTGTCTAGATTTCCCAAGACAGGCACATGTTACCCATTAGTTTGGCTGGTCATTTCCAAATAATCCAAGGCGGTCACTAATATTTGTGAACCCGGCCAATGGGTGCAAGCTTACAGCAAAGTGGGAAATGGCAGATAGCAGCAGATGGCACATAGTGAATGGTCAAAGTGAACATAAGTTACTACCTACTACGATTGTATCGTCACTATCGTCACTATCGTCTACTATCGTCTACTATCGACACGACCGGCACAATTGACACATGTCGGATCTAGGTCTAACTGGTATCATATCCTAATATCATAATTCGCCTTAAACCATCTCATCCGTTTTTCAGCAATCAATATTAGGCCCTTTAAAAACATCCAATACGCATTGGTGTTTGGAACAGAATAGTACCAGTGTATCGTGAGCTACGCATGACCGCTGATGACTTGATTTTTCAAACCACCTTCTCGCATAGTATGAGACGCAAGTGAGAAGCTTACAAGGTGTCTGCGGGATTATGTTTGTGTATTGTGTTTGTGTCTGAAATACTACTGTCAATACCACTGCAATACCACTGTCAATACAACTGTGGCCGACTAACGACAAGCTTCCTGCGTCAAACCCGGTTACTTGATTCCCATATTCATATTTTCTGCGTGGGATAGAGCATGGTAATTAGAAATTTGCATTGCAGCTGTTGAACTAAGCGAGCAAACGAAGCCCTAGTTGCTGTACTATGTATGAGAGAGGGTCTCTCGGCGCTAAGAATATTCGTTACATCAATTAATGAATAAATATTCCCGCAAATACACAGGAATACACAGACGAAAGACGAGACAATCGTGACTAGTATCTACCTCAGGTTGGATAATTGGGTGTATTTGACACTCGTTTGCTGCCTGTGCTCAATACGGTAATATCTCAAGCATCGTGATCCTTGGCTGCGTTAATTAGCAGCCAAATTTTGAAGCCCGCTGGAGGTCACAAACTCACAAGGGGTCTACGAAGTCGGGCAATCGGCATCGGTTACAGAATGTATGACGGCCAATTCATTCGGCCGACGTTGGCTCTGATCGAATGGATCAAATTGATACAGAAATTGACACAAAATAGACGACTAGACTGCTAAAGCATTACCCAGTCACTGATGCTAACACAGAAGCACGTGCTGACTGAAAGGCCGCTCCTTGGATCGACGGTTCTTTCTTGCCTAGATCCGGCTAGAATGTTGAGAACCGCCTTGCAAATATGCCCTCGTGATACTGTCCCTTCTAATTTGAAACTTCGCTGAGCTATCCTATCTCCTATCCTGTAGTCAACGGACCGCCCCCGCGTTTTCCCCCCATCATACCTACCCACAAGCTTGAGTGCGGCTGTTGATCTAGGTAGACTTGGACTGTCGTGGCCAGTCATTTGAACGATTTAGTGACAATGACAATGACAACACAATCTCCTCCGGGCACGTTACCAGAAATCAAGTTGCCAACACATAACACAAGTGCAAGATGAGGCCTAGCTTATACCTCTTCTTTTTCTTCCCGTTCTCTCTCTTGCGTAGCAGGTATAGGACTATACGCATGAGTACAGCCGTGAAGGTACTCCAACCTGATCAGGCAGACACTGAGGTCGTCTTGTGCCATCAACAAAACCGGTGAGCTACGTATGCGTTGTCATTTTTTAGTACCTTTCTTACGGCCACAAGAATGGACCAAAACGGCAGATGCTGCGGAGGACATAGCCTAGTACGGGGAGATATTGTGGCGGCCATATCGACCTCCGCATAACTTCAACAATGGACGGTGAGTCAGCTGAACTTCTCAGCCACAGTCGATGATTCCAATGGAACCCGGGCGCCCCCACAGGTGTATAGCTTGGCTCGGATCACGAATCTACCATGGAGAGCATAAGAGAACACAACAGCCCTGTATCCGATGATACAATACGATCTAATACGAAGTAACACCTTACACAAAGATCCTGATAAGCTACCTGTGGAATTGTGTAGTAGTACAGTAAGTGGGAGGTAGCACGCGATCTACAATAGCAATTGTAGGTATTTGCCTTTACATGTTACTTATAGGGAACACAGTTGAGATTTTCATCACCTAGCTAGTTAATTAGTTAGATGCTCGAAACAGATTAATACTTATCTTAGTTATATGGTGTTAGGTTAGGTACCTGTTATGGCTTTTGAAGTTGTGAGTAAAAAAAAGGCCGAAGGATCGCCGGTGGTAGGATTTAATCCTCTTCGACCTTTACTTTCATCTCTAACGATATTTGCTTGATGAGACGAATATGAGATGAAAATCTTAAATAAAACGGAATGTCTTTAAGCAAGGATAAGTTCCATAATCACATCTACTCTCCTCCAGAGCATCAATATCACGTAGCCTGTGACCAATTCGTTACATTTCCAAGCGCATTGCCTCGCAAGCATAGCGCCAACAAACGAATACCTACCTAGGTAATACCCGCCAATCGGCCAAAGCATCCCTACGCCGACATGGTAGATTCGTCGCTTATCACAACTAACACTAACATTCCGTCACATTTGCGCGCCCTCGAGGAGCGCCAAAGAAAAAAGCTGTACCGTGACTTATGTTATTAGGTATTCTCAAAACCCATTCGCGCGAAGTCACTAACGCGCAGGTCTTCGGTCGACGTCAACGTTGACAAGGCATAATAAAGCTCAGCATAACAAGGACAACAAGGCACATAATTCCGAGGGAGAGGCATTTCTGAGGGTCAGAATAAAAAGGCGTGGTCATGGTTTCAATCGTGTCATGACGTGGATGGTCATATACTATGTAATTGTAATAAGGGCATTGTAAGTTACGTCAAAGCCATCATCTGACCTTGCGCTGCGCTTAAATCATCTCAAATCATCACATCGCTCTTAAATGGCCATTGATGGCCACCGGTGTCGGACGATCGGGATTTGCTAGAGCCTCTCCAATAGGCAACAGCCTCGTCAATTTTCATACCGAGCTTGTGATTCCCTCTGCCATTCCCTCTCCCACTGGTTCTTCCACTGTAACTCCAGCGTTATAATTGTAATGTGTGATTGGCATCCCAACTAGGCCTAACCTTCAATGCCAGGCACGGCGGCGAACCGATCAGCCAAGCAAACCAAACCACCATGGTGTAAGTGGGGGTTGCAAGCGTATTAAGTAACTGTACATTTTACCAGTGACCGAACTTTGACACCCCCTATCACGCAGTAGATCATCTCTTGATACCAAGGTTTGAGAAGTTCGTTGGCGCATTCATGATGCATTCTAGAAGAAATGATGCCAGTCCAGGTTGCTACCTACCTAACTTTGCATGGCAAAAGATACCACGGCGGTGTCCCGGTATTCTACTTAGGTAGGACTTCTCGAGATATCCCATCCCCGACGTGGGATGGCACAGGTCGCGCTACATTAAATCGGGCAGGCGGGAAGGCCTATTCGCCAAAAGCGTGCCTATCATGCACCACCATTTCTTTCACGTTTCTTTGACGGAACCCTGGATTTCCAAAACGGCTCTGCTTTAGTCCCACTCGCGCACTACCGGCCAGCTTCTTATCATGGGGAGAGAACCGAGCCTGAGAACTTGTACTAGAAGAGAAGGAGAAACAATGATCGTGAGACCACGGACATGGACTTGGATTGGAGGTGTGCCTTTCTTCTGGAAACATGAGACCCCTGGATTCTCTCCCTTACAGTTTTGACATGCGGTATTTGATCTGAGAGGCTGGCCTTCATTCGCTATTTGGGCATCAAGTTACGAAATCGGGCAAGATACGAGCGATAGCAACCCCAATAAGGATTCCAGAGACGAACCAATGCTTTGGGAAAGCTGTTGGGAAAACCTGGTTGCGGGTACCTAGGTAGGTAGGTACTGTTAGTTAAAACAAATAAATAAATAATAAACAAATAACTATACTCCAGTCTCTATACTTCGTACACCTACAACAGGTACGCTTATAATACACATATGATATACACCCCAATTGTTTTTGCTGGATTGTTTGTCTCCTCGATGCAATGCATCACCGCCAAGAAATATGTCATGTTGACATCGTCGGCTAAGCAGGAAGCGAAACACCACAGCTGCATGAACGGGCATGAATCTACCATCGAGTATCTGCGTAATGCCGGTATAGACTTACACACGAATATGCGAAGCCGGTATGCACTTTGGACGGTTAAGGGCTTGGCTTCTAATCAAACAAAGGATTCAAAACCGCCCCTTCTCCTCCCCCACGCGCGCACATTTGAAATTACCGTAGTATTTTAACCCCGAAGCTTACCTTAGGTACAATACATTATGGGCCATCATGGTTCACGTGTTTACCTAACAACATCAATTAATATACCTGTCAATTGATGTTATATATCTCAAGTACCTGGGCTTCCCTAAACAATACCTAGAAGCTTCTATCGTCATTTGCTTGAACAATGTCTCTTCTTAATATCCACAAATTTCCTGATTTAGCTGTAAGTCCTAAAAAGATCCCCTCCCCGCAACGCACCATATAAGTTCTCATCACGTCATAAGTCATTTTATGAGCGAGACCTGTCTAGGTTACCCCAAAAAATCTAATACTAATAATATTAGTCCTAAGGTTAGGTAGTAATCGTCTATCGACTATCAGATCGTAACAATCGATAACTCCAACTTTTGGGAAATCCTAAAAAGGCTTCTCTCTTTTTTAATATATTCCCCCACTTTCTTTTTTCTCTTCCCACCAATTGCCCCCCAATCTGCTTTACCCCTCTGCCCCTTGAACCTGGCCGGGCACACTTCCCCGGAACTGGGGTTGCGATGAGCTGTGAGCTGTGAGCTGCGACAAGGGATAAGGGAGCAATTGGCAAATCCAATACCCTTACGGATCCGTACACGAGGTTACTATGTAAGCATCGTCGGCACGCTTCTGACCGAATACGGAAGCATTATTGGCAGAACGGCGAGACGACTGGTTTCTCGTATACCTATACTACATTGTACGATATCTCGTCTTTTCTTTTCTTGTCTTTTCTTGTCTTTTCTGTTCTGTTCTCAATTACTAGTATTCACACGTGAACTCGACGCTAGGTTAGGTACTTTTGCAAAAGGACCTCAGTTTGCCCCCTAACGTTTGAATTCGTCTAAATAATGTACCTGCATTTCCCATAAGATCTTGAAGGTTCGAGTTACCTCTAGGTAGGTACCTGTAAGTAACTAGATCAATAACAGTATGCTTTTCGTTCTCCTAAGACTAATGGCCGTTTAGGTGTTAGTTCCGACGAGAAAAAAGGTAATTGGTCAGAACAATTTAATGCAACTTGTAATCCCTTACGTGACTACGTCGTCGTAACTTATCTTACATCGTAGGTAAGTAAGATCCCGGCGAATTTTCGAAAGTTGAATGAATCCAACGCCGGCTTCTGGTAAACTGGCAAACTGGTAATTGGGAATTACAATGGTAATCTCAAAACGTGGTGAATGGGGCGTTGCAACGAGGGGTCAATAATCAATAAACGAGGGCAAAATCCCAGACAAGTTACCGTCTAGCTGGTACTATGGAAAGTCAGGTGAGTAGCTCGTGACGCCTAGAGTTGCAAACGGAGAACAGGGGCAGCCAATTGTGTGTGCTAAAAAGCTGGTTACATAAGGAATATGATACATAGTAGTAGCAGCCACAGCCAAACAGCCTACGCCCATAACCCCATAACCCCCATAGGTACCCCACAATGATCAATCATTTTAGAGAGTAAGGCTTACGGTACCTATATTTTACTCGGGGAACTTTTCCGGGGTGTCTTGAATAAAAAAACAAAAAATACACGAAAACACTCCACGGCCGTCTCCAATAAATCTATCGTCCTTACCAGCCTTACTCTCTCGAACCCTGAGCCTTGCCTCATAAGTTAGGTAGTTATATCAATTAAGTAAATAATATGATTTAGTTACCCCCCGGAGCATTCAACCTTGGTCCTCGGGTATCTGCTCTGATGCGTAATCTCTCTCTCTCTCCCTTCGAGCGACGTTGGGCATTCGTGGGCCCGAGAGATTGTCTTGCGCGCGTTAGGTTACCAAACACTGGAAGACATGGACAACAAATCCTCACATATACGAGATAGTTATGTTAGTTTAGGTAGTTAGGCAATCCCCCAGACAGTAAGACATACGCAAGATACGCGTACGTTACTAATGTACGACACCCAACGATCCGGCACCGAAATACCTTCATTATGGCCCAGGCGGAAGAAGCCCCGCCAGCCACCTTTAACTTTTCATGTTTGCGATACGTCATTATTTTTGATATTCATTAAAATACCAGTCACCAGCAGAACGAACACAGTAGCTTTATAGATTGCAGTGCAATGCGCAGCCTCTTAGGATCGGACCAGATGTGCATTTCTACACGGGAAGATCATACCTAGCTGTTCTCAAGAGCCGACTCCCACATTCCCGGAGTCCACTCGAGTGGAATTCAGGAGTTCTGGACTTCTTGTTACCCCCAACCCGATATTGGTGACCCGAGAAACCTTGGGTCATCTGGCTGCATGTATCACGGTAGACTTAGTAAGATCGCCAACGATGCGTATGGTTCTAAGGCAGATCCGAGAATACTGGTTTCGCGATCTCCAATGCGATAAAACTTGGAAGCGAACGCCTCGTGAGATAAGCGAGAGGCAGAGGCTCGAAAAAGGGATGCACGATAGGCTGAGGAATGCCGCAGCGGGATCTAACCGTTGTACCGGCGGATAGTTCCAGATATTTGTGCTTTTTGGTGAGGTGGCTGTGAGTCAGTAATTGCAGTAATTGAATTAAAAATAAAATAACAACAATAATAATTATTATTAAAAAATAAAAAATAAATCGAATATATTCATGCCTGATTGAACAACCCAAACATCTCTCTAGCAAATATTTTGATTATTAACTAGTGTAAGTCAAATACGCTGTCCCGGGACTCTGTGCTTGCTTTTGGCGTCGCCCTCTACAGCATCTCGAAGAACCATTGGCGTGTGCCAGACCATAGTAACGCACGACCAGGGTTCATCTAATGCCGTCCCCACGATCTTCTGTCTCGATTTTATCAGCCGCAGCGTTTGTCTTCCCGCGTACACAGATGACAAGTCCTCGGGTCGATGATGAATTCATCGTCGTCGCCAACCTACTTTGCATTACACAATATACATATATCGCAAACCTCTTTTTTTTTCTTTTTTTTCTTTTTGTTTGGATCGTGACAAGGGAGAGGGATTTCTATCATGTGGACCCAGTCGATATCATACAAACAGGTACCAAACTGCTAGGTTACAGGTAATTAACATCACCCATAGAACGAGCATATCGTTGCTCACTGGAATTACTGTTCTGGGTAATTCTCCGCCCCGCCTGCTGCATCAGCCCGAAGGGGGGACGGAAATATGAGAAGTGATGAGTGATGTTACAGTAGATTCGAGATTCAAATTTCACATTTGACAAGCTGTCGCGTCCGAGGAAGGAAAACATATCGCCCCAATGGCGCAATGGCAAAGTGACGAGAACGGGTACATGGTGGTCGTCGTGGTAGTATGTAGTAGTGGTTTTAGATCCTACCCAGACAGACAGCCAGAGTCCAGACAGCCAGCCCGAAACTACGTACCCGCAATTCGTATGTATTGTACAGCAAATTTCAGGGGCGCCCCGAGCTGAAGAGAGGTCTCGCTCGGGTTCTCGATGGGCATTTGTCGTTGTTCGGCCTGCAAATCAGAACCTATCAAGTCCGACGCGATTGCAAAAAGTGGACGGCAGAAACTCGGCCCTTCTCGGTGAATAACCAAGGTGAGCTAAGAAGCACGGGATGATAATAACAATACGCCACTTATACGCTTCAGATGTTGTTAGTTATTGTACAATGTGTTTTCGTCCTTACATTGGTTGGGTATTTTACACTTACCTACGTATGTACCTAGAGTATAATACATGTAGGTCTCGATGGGAATAACTAATCATGAAACAAAACAAAACAAACTAATTGCTACTTGACTCGTAAACATATGATACGAAACTGATTAGTAGCATATCACGAAACCCCCCAGTAGCCTATTGAAATCGTCGTGATAAACTGCCACGATGCACGCTTACATACAGATTCACTCGTCAATCTCGTGTAGGACTTTTCTATGTATAAGAAGAGTAACGGTTAGTTAACCAAACTGTTTTGAACGCTTTGCGCGCGTGACCCCCTCACTTGTTCTAACCCACAATACTCGGGGCTATTCGGAATCCAGAGCCGCAGAAAATGTGGGATGGACCCTGAAAATGCAACGCTGCGATACTGGGCAACGGTCAATCAATGGAGCAATAAGGAATTCTAGACCCATGGGATGTGCGCCCATACTGTGTCTTTTGATCATCGTCTTCTAGACTTTTTGCATTTTATCCACTATTTTATTCATAAACTGCCTCACATAACTCGTATTATGAATGTACCTGGGCAGTGCATTTCTATTATACACTATTATGCCGTCGTATACCGAACCATCTCGTATCGATTAGCTTTGGCTTTAGGGTCACGATTCAATGCAAATCGAATTCTGGCCTTGCGGCTCAGCAGCGTGACCCGCTTTGCATTACATGTAACGGCATACGTTATGTACGTACGCAATGACCTTTGTAGCTCCCATTTTTCCCCCTCTCTTTTCTTCCCGTGGAGCCGTGGCATTATAGGCTTGGTCGAGGCATGACCACGGGCCACGGGGAGGTCTCCACGATGGACGCTTCGTAAAAGAAAAAAAAAAATCTAGGATTTTCACGTGGTTCGACTTTACTTGCCATACGACCGACCGAGCTTCTCTTCCTCTCTCTCTCTCTCTCTCATAGCGCAAAAAAAAAAAAGTCCTACCACTACTAACCCATGATTGATAATAATTCCGGTAGCCCGTTTCGGGATACAACGCATGGTAGTATTCCCAAAGCCGGATTCCGGTTGAGGCTTAACTACTAAACAAACGTTTTAAGCACACATGGAAACCCTGTTCGAAGACACACCTCGTGAAGCCGAAATATAGCCAGCCAACGGCCGCCGTCGGCTAGCGGCTAATTCGGTCTGTGTGTGTTTCGCAACCGCGGATTGTCAGGGCGCCAAAGCGCAACTTGGAATGCTGCTATGCTAGTGTATGATGCTATGCTCTTCCCCGCAGTCCGCATGAAGAAAATGATTTTCCGCAGCCAAGGCCTCCAAAATGTCTCTCAAGTTTTGGACCCTGCATAATGCCTTTACATTAGGTATTACATGTAGTACAATACATACCTCAAACACGCCTAGGTACCTATAGTACATACCTTAAACCATATCTACCGCATGCATTATATTGTATTGCACGACTAATTTACACGACATTTGTCTGATATGGGGTTTTAGCATGATAGCATGACCGGGCTCGAAGGTCAAGGCGTAGCCTAGGTAGCGTAGCCCGGGGCTCGTGGTACAAATCGAGTCAAAAGCTGCTTGCAGCCTGTCAAAGCCTTTGATCCACGAGGAGAAGTCGAGGGCGTGCAATGCGGAGCCGCTTTGGCATCCTCTCACCCTCTCCCCAGTTTCCCCAGGCCGAAGGAGAGCGCCCAGACCCAGCAGATCTTGGTATCATGTGAGCTTGTTCTCTCTCCCTATCTCTGCTTGAGCTAGGAGGAGGGATCGCAACAACATCCCATTCCTAACTGAGCCTTGATATTTTAACAAAGTTGCAATAATATAACTACCTATTAATCATTGAATACTATATTTTATCGGTAGCGTTAAAGGGATAATAGTTTTAGAACGTACCACGCTACAGAACTAAAAGTAGGTAGCCTGAAAAATCGGACCGTATACTGGACAAGCTTACCCTAGGTAGGAATGATGCCTAAAGGTAAGATGCCTCCGCCGCGTTCGTCATCCCTCACGCTCTCGTCGAGGCTAGGTATTGGGCCTCTTAATGGAAGAGGCCAAGTATTAGGTATTACATTTTCAAGTCAAGTGCCAGCGTTGCCTACACTATATCCATCCTATTAACCTTGGGGGCCGTCGGCTGAGCGGGCGGATCTGGAATGTCATCATTCTTCCCCAGGAAAATCGGATTGGCTCATCCGTAAAGAGCACAGCTTTTTGGGGCAGCTTTCGTCACAATACGTGTCTTAGTCCTTTTTAGCCGCCTGTCGTAGGGTCCATTTTAATCATCAACTGACAAAGATATTAGAGGAAAATAATAGAATAGAATAGAAATTAAAATAAAATAAAATCAAAGAATTAATTCAAATTATCTCAGCTCGGATTGGACGCCATCTCCAGCTGCCCAGATCCTAATATTATGTAAGGCCAGGTAATAGTCGCAGATCAATACTTTCGTGAGACCTCTCAGCTGTCGTATTTGATCGAAGTTGATATTAATATATTACACCATCCAGATGAGTATCATAAAGGCGGAAGCCTGCGAATCAAAATTGCTGTGGTTCGGGTCACACATATGGCCACAAGCACACACACACATACGAGATACGTACTCGTAGTTTACATGCAGGTGGTTTTTTTTATATGATGCGTGCGAATTATTACACACTACCTTAAGTACCTATACTATACTCCTACTCCTATACAACCGCAATATGCGCTTCGTAAGAACTGACTTCACCTAACCAACCTAGCGCTTGTGGCACAGTAGCTTTCCTGCTCGCCCGCGCTGCATGTCAGAACAGTATTGCGGCCTATGGGCATCGCCTTTTCTCAGCCCTGTCCGGCAATCGACCCCTCCTCCCCTGGGTTGAGAAAAAGACGTGATAGGGCCCAGCTTATACCAAAAATATCTTACACCTACCCCTCCTGCCCCTTCCTTTCTTTCTTCGCCTGACCCGCCTATCACCAGCGCTTATCGGATCGGATATTCCACATTCTCGTCGCCTCAGCGCCGGATATGAAGCTGCAATTAGCATGCAATGTAGCACGGGATATAGGAAACTATACGAAGAGGCTGACGCGTTGCATCGAACAATAATAGACCACCGGCGTACATATATATGCATACCCATACGGTTTATATATTCTCGATTTGTCTGTCTTGGCTCTCGAATGGGGCAGAATAGGGGATATGAATCATCAATCAGCTGGGATGGAATCAGCGAAGTTGTCGAGAATGGAATATCACACACATACCATACCTGTCACTACCTACCCGCCTAACCTACTTACCTGCCTACATATACATACATGATGCGTGCGCGCCGCAACGCTTCGCGCTTCCTCCCGATTGGGAACCCAGGTTGTGATTGAATTTCCATTCCTGGGGTGGTAGAGATCTCTTTTCTCCTGTGATCATCCCGTCCTATCCCCCCTCCCCCCTTTCACACATCCCCGTCCCGTTCCCAGTGAGCCATGTAAAACTCAAGGTTCCCTTTTCGACCGGTTGGAGAGAGTCGAGTGTGCCACACGAGACATTCATTGCCAACAACACCACCACCACCAACAATACCTACTTACAATACGGCCAGGGGGGTACGGTAGAGTAGGGGTAGGGTAGGATAGGGGAGAGAAAGGCGGGCTTGGGGAAGCATTACCAGTTGATAGGGCTCGCTCGCGATGAATCCATAACGATTTGATTCAGGTACGGCAGTGTGGGTGATCAACACCACCATTACCATTACCACCACCACCACCACACCCTTCCTTTCCTTTCCTTTTCCCTCTCAACTGCTCACCGGCGCGAACCCTAGAGCCATCCAAATAGGGTTATTTAGCATCTTAATCCATACTTGTCTGTTTTGTACAACACATAAAACAGCCACCCCGTGCGCCCCTAAACGCAACAATACACGGGTAGGTTAGGTAGGTTGGTAGATACCTGTGTAAGCGTAGGGGTGCATTGGTGAGGAATTCGAAACGTTGCATATCGTCGCAATGCCAATTTTTGTTTTTTATTTCGTTAGTAACATGTTAGTTAGACGGCTAGGTTAGGTACCTGTTTAGTTATTTTCTTCCAACTAACCTACCTTTTCTTCACGTCATTTTCGCCAACGAGCTCCCCAATAGGGGACAGCCGGCGGATGGAGGATCAGTAGGTTAGGTAGAAGGTAGGTAGATAGGTAGATCTGCCTTCCCAATTGCAGTTGCGCCGCCCGCGCGGCACGGGAGGGAGGATTGAAGGGTGGAAGTCTGAAAAAAGAAAAGACCCCCCCATGTCGGTCATGCGCAATGGGCAGCTCGCCTCTTTATTGGCGCGCATTCAGTGGCCCGCCGCAAAATGTCGACATAACGTTGCCTCTACTATCTACCATAGTAGGTATCTACATACATGTACTGACTTACATTCTATATATCGACTTTCTTGCCGGGGGGTTAGGTACTTGCAAGCAAGCCACAACAACAAGTCCTAGCTGCATAGTTACCAGGTAGGTAGATAAATCTAGGTAAGTGTAGTGAATATTGACCCTTTTTCTGCCGCGGATGACCCGTTATTATCTATCTTCGTCTATCTACCTAATCTTACGCATTTCACCTAAGCGCTATCTCATTTTGGTGTATGCTAACTTATATACACATATGTAGTTCTATCCATAGGGGGACATCATCATCATCATCATCATAATCCTCGTTATTATTATATTTTCACCCCGCACCCTCGTCTAGGTAGTCTCGGTGCGGACCACTACCCTACCCTATCCTATCCCATGGCGTTACTCGCATAAGGCATCTTACGTTAGACGGTCCAGCGAAACGAAAGAGGAAGAGGGATAAGAAAAAAAAATAAAAAAAAATAAATCACACCTTGTGACCTGTCTTCCCGCCCCGGAATGTCAGCGGCCTGACCCGCGACATGCAAAGTGTCAGCTGGCAGTTGTGAGAAGTGACGGCGATGCGATGGGCGAAAGCTAAGGTACAACTACCGACCTTTACTTACATAAATATGGAATTCTGATGTACAAGGTATGGAATTTCCGAAAGGGGGTTAGGTATGCAGGTATCGTGAACGAGAACGAACCCCCACACGTGGAAGGAATTAAGAAGGTGAGGACATGCTATCTACCTACCTAACCTAGGGGGGGGGGGGGGGGGGGGGGGGGGGGGGGGGGGGGGGGGGGGGGGGGGGGGGGGGGGGGTGGGG